>NW_026010651.1:0-3044 GCF_001458135.2 Marmota marmota marmota
GTTTGGGTGGGTGGGTGGGGGGGGGTGCTGGTATTTAAAGTGAAATCCAGGATAAGGGAATGCTCATGAGCACAGTAGTGATCTCTTTCTCATTTGTTGGCCCATATTTATAGCCCTACAAACACAGTCCCCTTATTACATGCCTATGTTCTGCCATTTAGTGTGGGGTCTGCTATACATTATGTGTTTGCAAACAATTAGATAGCATAGGCGAGCAGTGAATTCCTGCCCTGAAGGTCCTAACTTTAATAAAGTATATTGTTTCCAGTAAACCCTTTTAATGTGAGTATAATGTATTATTGTTTGGCAACTCCATTTAAATATTTAAATTACCAGCAAACACCTAAAACTTATTTCCTTTTGTGATGAAATATGTGTTTTTTCAGTCTTATGACTTCCCACATTAATAATAATAATTAATTAATAATAATTAAAAGGTGAGAAGACAGCCTTAATTACAGTTAATCACTCGGCCTTTCCCCTCATTGTTTGGAACAAGCACACTTTCTAAAAGTCTTGACCAGAATGTCTTATTTCCATTCTTTAAAAAAAAAAAGTTTATCTAATGTGTAAGAAAGAGCATTTGATTGATGGAACATCCCCATCCACAACCCCTCAGTAAATCTCTCAAAGTCCTTAACCTTGTGCAGCCTGCTCGATAGAGCATTTGCTGTTGTTTATAGTCTGTTATCCCTAGGATTGGCTTTCCGTGTAATAAAGTACTAAAAATCTCGTCGAGTAGGATCAACTTGGGTGTTCTGCGGTTTGCATGGTGGTTGTTATGCCTAATTCCCACAGCAGAAAGGGGAGTTAGAGGGAGCATCATAAAGAACAAAAGTCAGTGGGTTGCCAGCTGAGCAAGCCCGCCCTGCAAACAGGTTTGGGTAATAGCAATATTTCTACAAAGGAGGGCAGTGACACTTAAGCGAGGTTGGTCTTAGGAAGCAGTTGCAGGTCTGGATCCAATAATGTATCATTGACTGCGTCTGGAATAGATCGCCGGATAAATTGAGTGAACTCTTACCCTGCTGGGAGCTTTCTGCTGTGTGCTCTGTGCTTATTAGCCTCCTAGCCCTCATTTGACCCTGTTCCTTTTTAAATTAATGCATCTCCAATTCCCTAATCTAGCCTTTTTTTTTTTAATCTCATATTTCTTTGTTTCCACCCAATTTGAGGAAATAGCTGAGGAGTTTTCAACTGTTTACCCAGAGGCAAAATTAACAGGTGCATTCAGGGTGATTGTAAAGCTCATCAAATACTCTGAAGACCTGGCCCTTTTCCAGTTCTGATAAACAAGCCATCCTTGTAAATTAATTGAAAACTGACAGAGAGAAAAGTTTTTCTGAGACCAGGAAGAAGAACCTTGTTGCCACATGTATTTTGACACTTATGTCCATAGTAATGAGTTGCACATAACTGGGGTAATAGACACTGAGGCTAAACCAGAAAGAGCCAGCTTCCAACATAGTCTGGGAATGTATTTACATCCCATAGCAGCTTGGCACATGGAAGAAACTGTTCAGAAGTTTGGCCGTCTGTTTGCTGCCAGTTTATGCCTTTATTTGGAGGCAGTCAGCAGAAGGCCCAGGAGCCTACAGGAAGAGGTTTAGAAAGAAAGGGCACCAGGAGAAAGAGGACATCTCTGACATTCTACCCTGGGACATGTAAAAATAATTAGCGGAGAAACAAATGGTATTTTACATGCAGCAAATGTCTTCAGGGACAAAAGCTCTTTAAGATTCAACTTCCTTCTAGTGAAAAATGAACTTTATATTTTGCAAAGAACTCCTGCTTTCTCTGAGCAATTCTAGCTCCACGAAAGGTTTTGAAAAGTTCTTTGTTAGACGGAAGGGATTGCAAAACTGTGTCATAATAAGCCTGATGGTGTTGCTGCTTTATATAATATGCCAAAGAGCTTCCATCTGAACTGTAGATTCTCTGGATATAATAGGGTAATTCTTAAGGTATAGGCTTCAGAACAAGGAGATTATAATGAAGATTTAGGAAACTCAAATTCAAGGAAAAGCTATAGCAACAGAAATTCTAGGATTTGTTTTTGCAATGACAAAATTATTTTATTCCATATAACTTGAGAACATTTACTGGGTATTCACAAGCTAGTCACAAATAAATAGTCATCATGTGTTTGTGCCAACAGACTACATTTTATATTTTGTGTCAGCAAACTTTCCAGGGTCTGGAGAACAAAAGAAGTATGTTATTTGCTTACTTACCCTGTGTCACCTCCCTTAACAAAAAAGCATTATAGACATCTAGTCACTAAGGTCCTGCTCCCTGGTGTTATTGGGCACATGTGGCCTCACCATGAAACTGATATACATTCTTACAGGGGCCATCTTCCTTTACCCCCAAGTGTATATTACCAGGGTGGGTTTTTTTCCCCCTGAAATGTAGCATTTTTAAAATTTATTTACAAAATATTTATTAAGCATCTAACATAGGACTTCAGTGTGCCTTAACATAATAGATGGTCACTGAGTATTTGCTTAGCAATTAACAACTCCTGACTAAATCACAGGAAGAAAGAAACATGTATAGAACTTATACTTACCAATCTAGGCCAAGAGTTCTCTATCTGGTAGTTTGGCCCCTCTGGGGACATTGGGCAATGTCTGGAGGCAGTTTTGGTTATTACAACTGGATATAGGTTGTTGGGGGGAGAGATAAGGGTTATCTAGTGGGTCAAGGCCACAGATACTGCTAATGCCCTTCAGAGCACAGACAGGCCTCACAATAAATATTATCAAGGTTACAATGTCAATAATGCCATTGCTAAAAAATTCTGCTTTAGTAGAAGAGAAAACACATACTTGCCTATCCTCTCCCACTAGCTACTTTCTACTTACTTCTAAATGTTTGTTTCCAGTCCAGACCTTTTCTTAATTCAGTTTCTATACAGCCCTGCCTCTTGACATTCCCACCCTAGTATCTCAAAGGCTGTTTCTAGCACATGCATCCAAACATGAATTCACATCCTTTCCCCAACCATTTGCTTTACCAAAAAAAAAAAAAAAAAAAAAAAA
>NW_026010652.1:0-3043 GCF_001458135.2 Marmota marmota marmota
ACTGAGTAAAGCATTTGATATTTCAGTCGGGAGTTTGCTGTCTTGGTTCTCCAGATCCACAATGACCGGCACCTTCAGACAATGTGCAGGTTTGAGAGGGAAGCTCCCCGAGCTGCTCTCAGGAGTGGGCAGGAGCCCCTCTGTGAACTCTGCTACTCCATCTTTCCTGTGTCCTAGGTCTTTAGACCTTGAGCATGAGGAAGGTAAGTAGATAAAATATCAGACAGAGCAGGATTTAAGCACATAAATATTTGAAATTATTGAGTAAAGACTGCAACAGAACTTTCTGAGTAAATGCAAATAGAAGAATACATTCATGCAGAAAGATGTATGGCCTTCCTGCCCAGGCTGAGAGGTGGTACCATGCTCTGCAAGGGACATCCAGGAGGCCAATACTGGAGGTCAGGGGAAAAGAGGGGAGAGGGCAAAGTTTCCCAACAGAAATAAATGATAAATTTTGAGGAGATGGACATGCTGAATGCCCTGATTTGACCATTATATACTGGGCATATGGTATATATATATATGAACCCACAGTATATACAATTATTATGGGTCAATTAAAAATGAAAACATGTTGAAGGAAAGATTATCTCTTACAATAATGACACTTTCCACCCTGAAAAAAAAGAAAACACTAATATATACAAAGGAATTTTATTCATCCTAAGAAAGAAGGAAATCCCGCTGTAGGCAACACCATGAATGAACTTAGAGGTCACTGTGCTGATAAGCTAGTCACAAAGGGGCAAATACTGTCCACTCACATGGGACATCTCAAGGGTTCCTAGATAAGGAGGGTGGGACTCTGATTCCAGGGCTGGGGCACGGTGGACAGACAGTTGCTGTCCAGCAGGTGTAGAGTTTCAGTTACACAAGATGAGCAAGCTGGGACCAGCTCCACACTATGACAGCAGTTAGCAGTACATGTGGTGGCCTTGAGGTGGTGTCAGGAGGGTAGATCAGGGCTAAAGTCGTCTCACCACAATGAAAGAATCAGCTAATGAGCAAAGGTGCTACGTGAGACTTACCTTCCCAAATGGAATGCTTGGGATGTGGGTCTGTGAAGGGATAAAGGCTGCTAGACGAGAGCTTTGATTCACTCCAAGTTTTACTCTAAACTGAAAGAGCAATAAGCAAATAGTAATAAGTGAAAACAGCCTAAAATTTATAACAGTTGTCATCTGAGATCACAAAGCCATTGCAGGAAGTCCATCGCACACAAATCGTATCCATACACCATGCTTAGCCATATGACATTGTCACCGCACGGGTCAAAATGATCAGGTCAGCAATCTATAGGGCCCCTCTAGTAAGAGGCATTGAATCAGCCACACAGCCCTCAACTAAGATCCTCATTAATCCATCTGCTGTAGACCGTCTCCAAGTCAGACCCCAGCCCTCTCCATCTTCAGATACCCACCTGCTTCTGTGCAGAGATGGGCCTCTAGGTCCCCTGAGCCGCCAACTAACCCAGGGCACCCCTCCCATCCAATCACCTCATTTCCTCTGTTTAGAAACAACTGAGGCCCCAGGAGATATGTCCATGAGGTCAATTTAAAAGACTGCTTAGCTACTAGGTATTTTTTTGGGGGGGGGACAGTTTAAATATCTGCTCAGCAGTGCTGATATTCCAGCAAGTCCCAGCACCTCGTGTGGGTGAGTCATGAGCTTGCATCATTCCACAGCGAACACAGCCTGCCGCAGGGCTTGACTCTGTGCCTCTGTCCAAATTATGCATTTTTTGATGGCTGCATTTGAACTATTTAAGTAGGTGACAAGGTACATCTAGAATAACACCTCTAAGGAAATAGTAGCAGGGGATTGTAACATGAAATGCCAGGAGGGTTTAACACCAGGATAGATGTAGGGCTGTAGAGTCAGAGTGAGTCAGTCAGTCTCTCTCTCTCTCTCTCTCTCCCCTCCCTCCCCACACACACATAAAGGCCAAGGGCTCATGTTTTTATCGCCAAAAATCACCAAAAGCTGCCATGTTAATTAACAAGACCTGCACAGATCCGGAGAAGTTCATTTCACTTCTGTCCCCTTCTGAAGCCCTGTCCATTTCCCATCCATCTGTCGGTCACCCCTCATAGACTTTCACTGTTGGGGTCCCATTGTGCCCCAGGGGCTCCCCTGGACTGTCCTTACAAAGGCTCCAGGCTGGCACTCCTTCCTGCGTGGGCAGGTTGGTCATATGCCCATCTGCCCAGGGCAGTCTTGGCCTATCAATTAGCAGCAACAGTTCTGCTCCTGAAAGTGTCCCTGTTGAACAGTAAGCTACCTGGCTGCCCTAAGCCTTCCCACACCTGGTCACAGGGACATGCAGCCTCCTTAGCTTCTACATACTCTGCGTACATTGAACCCTGCCCATAGAGGACCCAGCAGCTCTGCCACCGGGGCAGGCAGCCAGGCCCCTCTGAGACCTGTGCACTTCCTGAGTGGGTTCACGCCGTCATGCAGGGGCTGGTGATGAGTAGCTTGGAGGGGACATATCAGGATACGACTTATGCTTTAAGATGCCACCCACCTGCTCTGGGGAGAAGGGACGGGTGGCGGGAGATGCACAGGAGTGAGCAGATAGCACGGGAAGCTGGGAGACAAGCTGGGTGGGCTTTATCCAAGTCTCCTGAGTCCAGAGATCACCTCCACTGCCCTTCAGAAGCCAGCACAGTGGCCCTGATACAGGTGGAGCCTCAGTGAATCCAAGTGTGCCAGCCGACATGGTGGGGTGTGAGATCTGGTCTCCACAGAAAGGATTCCAGGACACCCTTCCTGCTCCAGGTTCTCGCTCACAGCCAGTGAGCCTACTTTCTCAGGAATTAAGAAGGGAACCTGCCAGCTCATCCCCACACCTGTGACTTGCACGGAAACGTGTGTGAAAAGACTTTAATAGAGTTGTGAAACACCCAGGTCCCATCCACCATCCCTTGGCTAGACAGGGAGCCTCCTTGAAACTGAAATCCAAAGACAAGTTTGCTATCATTATTCTCTTTACATTAGCCAGTAAATGAAGGTTCAGAATTCACATGATTCTATAAAG
>NW_026010653.1:0-3043 GCF_001458135.2 Marmota marmota marmota
CAGCACCACATAAAAGTAAAGATTAAAAAAAGTGTCAATAGAAAAAGAAAACACAAACTTAGAATTCTGTATTCATTGAAATAGACCCTCAAGAATGAAGAAGAAATAAAAACTTTTCCAGACAAACAAAAACTGAGGAAATTTGTTGCTATTAGAACTATCTTTCAAGAAATGTTAAAAGAAGTTCTTCAAAAAAGAACAAAATTATATAGGTCAGAACTCTGATCTACATTTGTAAAAGAAAGAATTTTAGAGATGTAATTAACAAAGGTGAAGTGTTGTGTTTTTATTATCCCTAATTGATGTAATAGATAACTAATTGATCTAATGGGTAGCTGCTTGATCAAAAATAATAGTAGCAACATGCATTGGCTTGTGAATAAGTTAAATGAATAAAAGCAATGAGGGACAGGAGGGCGGAATTGGGAATACTCAATTATAAGGTACCTGTTGTACCTATGATGCAGTATAATGATAATTGAAAATATGCTTAGAATAATTGTATACTGAATGTTTCATAGTAATGAAATGACAAAATGTGTGGCCATTTGTTTCTGGCTTCTTTCACTTAGCATGTTTTTAAGGTTCATTTTGTTATAGCACATGTCACTATTCCATTGTATGAATATACTAAATTTTGTTTATCCATTCAGAAGTTTATGGACAGTTGGTCATTTCTACATTTTGGCAATTAAAAAGGGAACCCACAAAACAAGAAAAGATTTTCAAACATATATCCAACTTACTGAGTAGAAAAATGAATAAAGACTTGAACACTCACAAAAAATGTATATCTAAAAGGCATTTCAATTAAACAAAAAGGTGCTCAATATTAGTTACCAGGAAAATTCACATTAAAACCCTTTTACACATCCTCCAGAATGGCTAAAATTTAAAAGATGAGCAATACCAAATGTTGACGAGGATGTGAAGCAACTGTAACTCTTAACCTTGCTAATGGGGTATAAATTGATATGACAACTTTGGACAACTGTCAATATTTATTAAAACAATTCTACTTCTAGGTAACTATCTAACAGAAATGTGGACTTTTGTTTTCCAAAAGATATCTCATAGCAAAACTATTCATAACAGCACCAAATGAGAACCCCCAACCTCCATGCTCATCAATTTTCAACAATGGATAAATAAATTGTGTATACACACATTAGAATTCTATCAGCAACAGAAAGGAACAATATACAGATACAGGCAACAGCATGAGTGAACTCCACAAACATAATACTGTGGTAAAGAAGCCAGACACAAGAGAATATACACTTTGTGATTCCATAGTATAAAAATAGGTGAAATTATCTTTTTGTTGTTGTACTGGTGACAGTATAAATCACCTGTTCTCAAAGTCATTTTGGAAAATTATCAGAAATGGATTAAAAGTCTTCCTCAAGTCCATTCTAAGGAAATAATCACAGATGTCTGTGTAGATTTACATTAAAATAAATATTAAAAGATTTATTATAATATTAAATAGATAATATAAAAATAAATACTAGGGTTCTTTTGATAATAAAAAGTTAGAAAGTGATATATATCTATAATAGAGAAGTGTTTTAACAAAGTTTGGTACATCTGCATGGATGAATGTTATAGTTTGGAACTGAAAAATCTCCCAAAGTATCACATACTGAAGGTTTGGTCCTCAGGTTGGTGCTATTAGGAGGTGGTGGAACCTTTAAGAGATGGGACCAAGTGGGAGGTTTTAGATCATTGGGGCCATTCCCTTCTAGAGTGAGACTCTAGATCCTTCCTTCCTCTTTCTCTTGAGTCCTGGCCATGAGATAACCAGATTTGCTTTGACACATGTTCTTGTCACCATTTACTGCTTCACCACAGATTCAAAAGCAACAGGGAAAACTGATCATGGACCAGAACCTCCAAAAACATGAGCCAAAGTAAACCTTTTCTCTTTTGTAAGTTGATTATCTCAGGTGTGTTATAGTAATGGAAAGCTGACTAAGATAATGAGCCATTATGCGTCATTAGTATATCATGCTTTTGAAAAGTATTAATAATATTGAGTAGTCATGATTTAATGTTAGGAGATAAATGCAAAATATAAAATAATTTATATAAATGCAGTCCCAATTTTATTATCTATGTATATTCACATAATACATACATACAAAACACAATAAAAAATACACCACCAAGTTAAAATTGGTCATTTCTGTGAAGTAGAATGGCAAAGCATTTATTTACATTTTCTTTTTGTTTTTCCATGTTAATCCCTGGGGCTAACTCAAAGGATCTGTCATAGCCTTAAGCCGGTCATTACATGGGACTCAAAACTTCTTTCATCCATAAACAACAAATGTTGCTTTTTACTGAAATGTTTTAGGAAAGACAGAGGATATTTTATACTGTACAATCCGCAGCACTTCATGTATTTTCTGTAGTTGTTCTTCATTTCTCAATTCTCTCTAGCCACAAGATAAGTTTCCCTTTGTTGTCCTTCGCCTGGGTAGCAACTAGACAGGCTAGCTTGTTGCTTCCTCAATTCCAGACCTTTCCCACCCCAGGTCTCCAAATCTCTCTCCCTTTCTTCATAGAGAACAATTTACTCCAAATACGCATACCCTCATTACCCCGTTTAGCAAAAACAAACAAAAATTCTTGTCACAAGCAATTTTCAAGTTTTCAATATAGTAAGTTCACATTACTTTCAGAATCAGGAACTTCTGAAATGCAACAACTTAGTAGGGGGATACTTTTTTTTTGTAGGCAGCAGCAATATTCATGAAAGCATGTGATCTCCAAGTACAACTGGTTAAAATTAACCTTAGGGTCCAACTTGCTCAACCTAACAAAACATATGCCTATCAGGTACAAACTCATCTGATAATTGGTATTGTCCGTGGAGCAGCTCCCTTTGGTGAGGCTGGAGATTGAAGACTTCGTATTAACCTTACATAGCATTGATCAATCACCAGGTGAAACAGTTAATTCTGGACTCCGAGAAAATAGTGGCATGAGCGAACAAAACATAGATGGTTGGAAACTCATGCCTATTGGTATATATATA
>NW_026010654.1:0-3043 GCF_001458135.2 Marmota marmota marmota
AAAAAGGGCTGGGGATGTGGATCAGTGGTGAATTGCTCCTGGGTTAAAACCCCAGTACCAAAATAATAATAGTAATAATAACACATTGCAAATAGAGCCTATCATGAGAATATAATTTTGGTTTAAGCATTTGAAAATTATTCTATGTATTCAGGAGGCTGAGGTAGGAGAATCACAAGTTTGAGGCCAGCCTGGACAATGTAGTAAGACTCTGTCTCAAAATGAAAATTAAATAAAAGGGCTGGAGATGTTGCTTAGTGGTAGAGTGCTTACCTAGCATGTGCAAGCCCCAGGGTTCAATCCACAGTACTGCAAAGTATTCAATGTAATTCAGCATATTAGCAAATTAAAAAAAGAAAAACTGTATAATGTATTCACTGGATATGGAGTAAGCATTTGACAAAATACAACATCCATTCCTAGTTAAACTAACCAAAAAAAAAAAAAAAGAAAAAAGATGGCAACTTCTTTATTGTGATAATGTATATCTATTACAAATCTACAAGTAACTTCATACATAAGAGTGAAACCTGAGTGTTTTCCTCCTAAAATCAGGAACAAGTAAAAGGTGTCCATTTTTACACCTTCTATTCAACATTCTACTGGAAGTGATAGCCAGGAAAATTAAACAAGGATCAGAAATAAATAGTATGCAGACAGACTGGGAGGAAAGAAATAACTGCTTTATTCACAAGTGACATCATTATTGATGTAGAAAATTCAGTAAAGGAATCTACAGGACATCTAGTTTAGCAGGTTTCAGGATATTGTATAGTATCAATTATATTTATACGTATTAGCAATGAGTGATTTAAAATTAAAATTGTAAAAAAATACAAATTTCATAGCATCAAAATGTGGAATACTTAGGAATAAATGTGACAAAGATATGAAACAACTATGCCCTGAAAACTACAAAACATTGCTGAAAGAAAATGAAGACCAAAATAAATGGATAGCGAAAGTGAGACCTTATCTGTGTGTCAAAAGACTCAGTATTGGTGAGATGTTGATTTTCCCAAATTAATCTGTATATTCAATTCAATCCTATCAAAAGTCTCAAAATTCTTTTTCTAGAAACTAACAAGTGATTCTAAAATTCACATGGTTATGCAAAGAACCTAGACTAGTCAACACAACACTGAAAACGACAAAGTTGGAGAACTTTTTTTTTTAATTTTTTATTGTGGGTTGTTCAAAACATTACAAATTTCTTGACATATCATATTCCACACTTTGATTCAAGTGGGTTATGAACTCCCACCTTCACCCCATACACAGATTGCAGAATCACATCAGTTACACTGTCTGATTTCAAAGACTATTATAAAATCACACTTATTGAAACAGTATGGTATTGGTGTAAAAATAGAAAAATACATCAGTGGAACTGCATACAGTTCCAAAATAAATCCACACATTTATGGACAACTGGTCTTCGACAAAGTTGCAAAGTGATGCATGCAGAGGAGAAAGACAGCCTTTTCAACAAATGGTGCTGGAATAATCAGATATGCACACACTCAAAAACAAACTTTGATCTCTACCTTGTACCATATACAAAAACTGACTCAAGATGGATCAAACTTAAATATACAACCTAAAACTGTAAAGCTTCTGAAAGCAAAAAACATCTTTGTGACCTTAGGTTAGACAAAGATTTTGTACATGACACCAAAAGCATAATCCATAAAGACAAAATTAATAAATTTAACTTTATCAAAATTTAGAATTTCTGTTCTTCAAAAACTACTGCTAAAAAAAATGAAAATGCAAGACTCAGAAAGAAGGCACCATTTTCCAAGCAGAGGGCAGGCTTCCCCAGACATCAAATCTGCTGTGCCCTTGACCTTAGACTTCCCAGCCTCCAAAATTGTGAGAAATAAATTTCTGTTCTTTGTAAATCATCCAATGACTCACTCTGTTTGGGCTGCTACCACAAAATACCAGAGATTAGGTAATTTACCAAAAAAAAACCTGATTTATTTTCTCAGAGTTCTGGAGCCTGGAATGTCCAAGATTAGGCACCTGCATTTGGTGTCTCATAAATAACTTCTTACTGATCCTCCTGAATTTTGGAGGGAACATATTGAAATGGAAGCACTTACTCAGTTTCAGGCATTTAGGTACAGCAACACGAGTGGACTAAGCAAATTTTGTTGAGTGAAAAGAACCAAAAGAACACTTATTCTATACAAGTGTAGAAAACACAAACTATCCTATAGTGACAGGAAGCAGACCAGTAGTTGCCAGAGATGGAGGAGGAGGAGAAAGATTACCAGTAGCTAAAGAAACTTTGAGGGATAGATACATTTATTGCCTTGATTGTGATGATAATTTCATAGTTTTGGGGGGTGGCTTATCCAATTAAATAGTTTAAATATGCACAAATTACTATATACCAAATAAACCTTCATAGATTTGGTTTTGAAAAAAGAAAATACCTACAAAAAAAGATAACCATATAACACTGGGCAGATGAACTGAACACCTACTTTACAAAAGGAGTTACAGAAATGGCCAGTTAGAATATAAAAATATACTCAATATGATTAGTCATCAGGGAAATGATAATTGAAACAGCAGTGAGATGCCACTCCACACACTTGAGTGGATAAAAATAAAAGCTGGCAACTCCAATGTTGCTGAGAATGGGAAAGGAAAGGAACTGTCATGTCTTTCTGGTGAGAATGTAAATTACACACTAGTTTGAAAAACATTCTGGAAGTTTCTAATGAAACAACTATCCTATGACATGACAATTCCCCTCCCAGGTATTTACCCAAGAAAAATGAAACCATATATTCATCTAGTGGCTTTTTTTTTTAACAGCCCAAACTGAAAACAGTCCAGATCATAAACAGGTGAATGAATAAACCAAGTCTGATATACTATATGATGGAAAATTACTCAGCAATAAAAATAAAGGAGCACAAACAGATTCAATAAATCTCAAAAACATAGCAAATGAAAGTATTCAGGCACAAAATAGTTATATATATATATATATATATATATATATATATATATATATATATATATA
>NW_026010655.1:0-3043 GCF_001458135.2 Marmota marmota marmota
TCTGATTTCTGAAGGCATGCACTGCTTCTGTCACACAATTAATTTTTTTACAGATACAATATCTTAATTTTATTTATTTTTATGTGTTTCTGAGGATCAAACCCAGTGCCTCACATGTGTGAGACAAGCACTCTATCAGTGAGCTACAGCCCTAGCCCTCTGTCACACAATTTTAAGGAGAAATTTTTCATTATAACTGAAGTTCAGTTGTTAAGATTAAACTAGTAAGCACATATAAATAATTTATTGACATTAGTTTCTTTTTAATTATACACAGGTTAAAACTGGATGCAAAAGTACATTTACAGCACTTGAAATTTTACTGGATGGAACATGATGGAGGCTCACTTTTAATGTCCAAGGTAGACCAAGATCTCATTCTTGCTCAGAGAAAGGTAAGTTTTAAACAATATTTTATTATTTGTCAATGGACTTTATTTTATTTATTTTTATGTGGTGCTGAGAATTGATCTCAATGCCTCACACATGCTAGCAAGTGCTCTACCATTGAACCACAATCTAAGCCTGAGAAAGGTAATTTTTAATAGATTCATTTAATAGAATTTATATTCAATAAAAGACAACATTATAACACCTTGAGTTATTTGTGTTGAATATTTCTCTGTCAACATATAGAATTAACATGATCAGAGTAGTACTAAGTAATTTTGGGTGTGATTTTTATATTTATTTAGATATTTGTTTTTAATACCAAAGAAAGTTATTTTGAAAGTAAAGTAAGATAAAGCAATGAAAGAAATTGCTTAGAGATAATCATTATTAATTGTTTAATATATTTCTAACCAGTAGTTCTTGTGTATCTATGTATAGGTGTAAATTTTACATGATTATAATAGCATTATGCATTTAAAATTTTATTCTGATTTTAGTTTTTCAAAAAATACTTTCATAATCAGATGAAATAATGGAACAAATTTGTCTTTCTAAAAGTAAAACTTACTGCAAATAATAGTAAGAAGGAGAAGAGATCTCTCAAAATTTAAAAACACTTAAACAAACAACAATAAAGTAACATATGTCATCATTTTAAAATAATACGTATCATTATTTCAAAACAATGAATTTTGTATTTCAATCCTCAAGAGAATTCATGCAATAATACAGTAAGAGTTACCAAAAAATCCAAATATCTACAAATTAGAATCATCTGAATCTACTTGGAAATAACTAGTAGAATCTGATTTTGCCATACTTATAAATTAGCTTAAATATAAATGAAGGCTAAATTAAGAAAATTATAAGCTTGAGTACTACAAAAATAGCCTTATATTTCTGCTTAGTTCATTTTTCGGTTCTATAAAAATACATGAGACTGAGTAATTTATAAAGAATAGAAATTTCTCACAATATTGGAATTGAGGAAATTCAAGAGCAAGGCATAGGTCAGTTTTATGTCTATTAAGGATCCTGTTGCTGTGACCTTCAGAGAGGTTAAATGCTGTACTTTCCCATAAGAAAGATGTTCTCCAGTTCCACATATTTACCAGAAATCCCCATTTTAAAGGTTTAACTACCAGTAATTAGGGTGCAGACCTAATGGCCTACTCACCTCTTACAAGTCCCATGACAGTCTGGCACACTGTCAACACCTGAATTTTTCAGGTGACATATTCAAATCATGGCATATGTGTATTCATTACCATGTTGCTAGATTTGAAGACCATGTTATGAAGGGAAATATTACCTTAAATTTATCATTATAACCTATCCAACTGTAATGTAATTCAAATAAAAATTGAGAGGATTTTTGTAATGTTTAATGGAAAAAAAGAAAATTAAAATCTGTATAATATATACTCAGAAATAGGCATTTTTTTGCATTAACTTTTCATGTGTATTAAGACAGCTTCACAAATCTGCATTAATACCATTGAAAATGAATGAATTACATAAAATTGGCAGTAATAATGATACAAGGTTCAGTTTAGGGGTGTAACTCAGTGGTAGAGTGCTTGTCTGGTGTGAGAAAAGCCTTAATTTCAATCTTTCAATCTCCAGCACTATGAAAAAGAAAAATATAATAGTTAATAATTTTATATAGTCCGTAACTCACAAGAAGAGATATAACACCAAAGCCCTAGGAAAAAGAGAAAGGCAAATTAAAGAAGATACATATGAAATTTGAAAAAGGTTAGACCTTACAAATAATTAAATAAGTGGGGTGTGGTGTTACACTCCTATAATCCCATCATCTTGGGAGGCTGAGGCAGGAGGATCACAAGTTGAAAGCTAGGCTCAACAACTTAGTGAGGCCCTAAGCAACTTAACAAGATCCAGTCTTAAAATTAAAATTAAAATTAAAACAGGGATGGTAATGGAGCTCATTGGTTAAGTGACCCTGGGTTCAATACCTTGGATCAAAAATACAAAAATAAAAAAGTAGTTAAATAAAAACTATAGAAAAATTAAGATACGATTCTTTTATTGCTTAGATTATTAAGATTGAAATAATCAGTGAATGCAGTGGCAAAGAAAATTGGCCCAAAATTTGTATACACTTTTTCAAACAATATGTTTTCCAAAGTGTTCATTTTCCACTCTTTTTTTAAATTTAAATTTGTTATATATGACAGCAGAATGCATTACAATTCATATTATACATATAGAACACAATGTTTTATATCTCTGGTTGTACACAAAGTAGAGTCACACCATTCGTGCCTTCATATATGTACTTAGGGTAATAATGTCCATCTCATTCCATGGTCTTTCCTACCCCAATGCCCCCTCTCTTCCCCTCCCTCCCCTTTGCCCTATCTAGAGTTCATCTGATCCTCCCATGCATGCCCCCAACCACGTTATGAGTCAGCATCCTTAAATCAGAGGAAGCATTCAGCATTTGGCTTTTGGGGATTGGCAAACTTCACTTAACATTATATACTCCAATGCCATCCATTTACCTGCAAATGTCATGATTTTATTCTCTTTTAATGCTGAGTAATATTTCATTGTGTATATATACCACATTTTTAAAATCCATTCATCTACTGAAGGGCATCCAGGTTGGTTCCACAGTTTAGCT
>NW_026010656.1:0-3043 GCF_001458135.2 Marmota marmota marmota
AGTGCTTGCCTTGCACACATGAGGCACTGGGTTCAATCCTTAGCACCACATAAAAATAAATAAATAAAGATATTGTGTCTGTCTATAGGAAATAAAGGATTTACCTTGATGTTTAAAAACTCTGAGAAATCTACAGTTCGCTTTCGGCAACAGGACCATCCCTGGTAATGAGAGACCCAGATCAGCTTTGATTCCTGGGTATACTTCCTTTGGGAAATGTTCTTGTTATCCCACCTCACCTACTGCTCACCTTTAGTGCATCATGGAAGATTGGGACCCCAGGGTGATAGCGACAGGAATCTATGGATACCAGTAGAAAGATCAAGATAGGAAAGATAACTATACCAAATATCACTTCTCCCTTTCCTCTGGGTTTTCTTTTCTTGTAAAAGAATAAATCAGCAAAGGTTTAAGATCACTCAGCCCAATTAAATAGCCAGAAGTACATGAAGTTTATCCCACCGTGCTCCCAACAGTCTTACAGTAAACCATTCCCCTAATACCCAGAGAGCCCCCAGCCAGGTCAGGATTTACTCACCAGAGAGATTGGTACTGGGGTCAAACTGTTGCCCACAGCCTTTGTTATGGCAGAGCAGAGACATGGAGGCGTTGGCAGAATAACTGAAAGGGTATTTCAAGGAGTCTGGCTGTCGTGTGGGGAACACCTCTTAGTCCGGAGGCTTTTAGCTGCCTGAAAGGGCCAGCTGTTTCTATCTTTAGTTCAGGAGGCGGACACCTCCTAACATGGGCAAGGGAACTTCAATTGGTCTCCCTAGCCAATAGGAAAGAGCACAGGAGCATTTTAGCTCTGAGGCTCAGGAAAAAAGGATCAGGCAAAGTAGTACTTGGAACTTGGGTGAGGTCAGCTAAGCACTGCTAAGACAGTTTTAGATGTTGCCAATTCCAAGCCTCTTACATACTAGCAGCTGCTCAGAAATATATACCAACTGAGACCCCACCCCAACTCAATGAAAGTTTCTTCCAGCCCATTTTCTTCCTCTTTTAAAGCAGCTACCCTGGCAACCACATTACTTATGTGTAGTGTTAATAGCACTGATCATTTCTAACCACAATAGTATGCTTCTCACCCCATCTCCTCCCCATGTTTGTCTAGAATGATGATTATTAGTTCAATCAAAAGGGCCATAAAGGATTATCCTTACAGTCTACTGCTGAACTCCTGAGGGGAAATTCCCACCCCCCATCCCTCCCCTTCAAAAATAGCACAGAAAATTAAAAGGCTTAAAATGTATTTTAATAAGTTGATGCTGCATTACTGCTCCATTTCTCAGAAAACTCCAAATTTAAGGTATCAGGAACAAATCAAACATGGTACACCAATAAAAAATGCACAGCATAACTACCTAAGATAGGCAAGGCTAAGAGCTACTGTCAGACCATCAGCATACAGCAACCCTGTTCCCAAGATTGTACTAGGCCTATCAAGAAAAGCTGTGAATAGCAACATCATTGACACAGAAGGGTCAATTCTTGGGTTGTCTTTACCCATGAAAAAGATGGAGGCAAGTTAACACAAGAATTTTTTTTAAAGATATACTAAAATGAAAAGTTCTAAGAGAAAATGTCTTCCTTAGGACATGAAAGGGTAATATATGGGATATAACAGAACTGTTATGTATGTTGTCTGTGACCTCTGTGGACATTTGCCTGAATTCTCACCTGGGAGTGAATGGAGCAATGGGGCTAAGGTCATTGGGGGATGTTTTGTTTTTGTGGTATATGTGGCAGTGTCTCTGGGATTGAGGGGTATAAGGACAAGAAAGCAAATAAAACATGATGAAAAAAAAATAGAACGGAATGATCAAGATTAATAGGGCTCTAACTGGATCCATTTTGCTATGGTTCACCAGCCCTCAACAATCACATTTGAGATTTCAGGAATGCACCACACAGAATCAATTAAACAATATGCCACACAGAACTGATTTGTTAAATACCACCCCTCCCTTGCCCTCTGCCTCCAGCATACTCCCTAGAGTAGTACAGGCAGGGAAGACCTAACTATTGGGAAGAATCCCTAACACTTTTCCAGGGTAGAATTCTGGCTAGTCCAAAAAGGGTCCCTTCTTTTAAGGGTTTTGGGAAACTAGACAATGCAACTTTATTAGTATCGGCGACGTTTGTTTGGAGCAAATTCAGCTCCAGGAGCGGCACGGTTGAATGCAGGAGGGGTTCCACCAATTGCCCCAATTCCTTCCATTGTGGCAGCTTGGCCAAAGCGTTCAGTTGTTGGTGGGGTCTTCAAAGAGAAAAAGAAAGCACATTACAATATAACCATTGTCCTGGGGTTCCCACCCATCTATAACCTTTGTACTGTAGGCCATTTCCGCTCAATTATTCAAGGCTCCTAATGCTGGTTATGGGTGACCAAGGATATCTAGAACTACAGTGGACAACCCTGAGAAGATGTCTGAATTAGAGATCCACCCTAAAATGATACCTTTATAATTTATCCATATTCCTCATTACTGAACAAGCAATAGCACTACTAACTTCCTAAGCTAGGTAAGTTCTAGCCAAGTCCTTTTTCCTGAGGTAGGTATGTAGATAAGGGCCATCTCCAGCAACCTTGAGGCTATCCAGTTTTGGCACTATTATGACAACAGAACCAAAACAAGCTCTGAACTCTATAAGCCATGAAACCTTTAGATTCATTTTTTTAAATTTTTGTGGTACAGGGGATTAAACCCAGGATTTACCACTGATCTACATCCCCAGCCCTTTTCATTTTTTGAGATAGGTTCCTGTCACTAAGTTGCCCAGATTGGTCTGGAACTTCCAATCCTCTTGCCTCAGTATGAGTAGCTGGGAAGATTCACATCTATTTCATATTATAATGTATACCCTTTATTTGACTTGCTCCCAAAATCTACCTGTTCACCCAAGACAGCAACTAAACAGCCTGACCAATCAGACAGAGGTCAGCTGTCTTAACTCTGACATAAAAATAAAGTTTGATAACTGAGTTTTTTCAAGATTAAAAAATAAAGACATTAGGGCTGGCAATGTAGCTCAGTGATAG
>NW_026010657.1:0-4185 GCF_001458135.2 Marmota marmota marmota
CCTCTTTCACCACTTCTATTCAACATCATCCTTGAAACTCTAGCCAGAGCAATTAGATAAAAGAAAGAAATTAAAGAAATACAAATAGATAAAGAAGAACTATCACTATTTGTTGATGACATGATTCTATATCTAGAAGATCAAAGAAATTTACTAGAAAAATTCTAGAATAAGTGATTTCAGCAAAGCAGCAGGATATAAAATCAACACCCATAAGTCACACACATTCCTATACATCATCAATGAATCCACTGAAAGAGAAATTAGGAAAACTAACCTATTCACAATAGTCCCCCCAAAAAAACTGGGAATAAATCTAACAAAAGACCTCTACCGTGAAAGCCATAGAACACTAAAGAAAGAAATTGAAGGAAATTTCAGCAGATGAAAAGATCTCCCATGCTCCTAGACAGGCAGAATTAATATTGTCAAAATGGCCTTACTACCAAAAGCATTATTCAGATTCAATGCAATTCCTATTAAAATCCCAATGACATTCTTCATAGAAATAGAAAAAGCAATCATGAAATTTATTTGGAAAAATAAGAGACCCAGAATAGCTAAAGCAATCATTAGCAAGAAAAGTGAAGCAGGTGGCATCACAATACCAGATCTTAAACTATACTACACAGCTATAGTAACAAAAAACAGCAGGGTATTGGCACCAAAATAGACTTGTATCAACCAATGATACAGAATAGAGGACACAGAGACAAACCCACATAAATACAGTTATCTCCTACTAGACAAGAATGCCAAAAACAATCACTGGGGAAAAGATAGCCTATTGAACAAATGGTACGGCAAACACTGGAAATCCATATGTAGCAAAATGAAATTAAACCTCTATCTCTCACCCTGCGCAAAAAATCAACTCAAAGTAGATAAAAAACTTAGGCACTAGAACAGAGACCCTATGCCTAATAGAAGAAAAAAATAGGCCCAAATATTCACCACATTGGATTAGGATCTAACTTCCTTAACAAGACTCCTAAAATGCAAGAAGCAAAGTCAAAATAATCAATGGGATGGATTCAAATTTAAAAGCTTCTTCTCTCAAAGGAAACAATAACGTGAAGAGAGAGCCTACATATTGGGAGAAAATCTTTACCACATGCAACTCCAATAAAGCATTAATCTCTACAATATATAAAGAACTCAAAAAACTTGACACCAAAAAAACAAATAACCCAATCAATAAATGGGCTAAGGAACTGAATAGACACTTCACAGAAGAAGAAACACAATCAATCAACAATTTGCATTTCTTCTTTTTTTTTAACAAATAATCTTATTTTTAATATATTTATTTTATTTATTTATTTTTACGTGGTGCTGAGGATCCAAACCAGGGCCTCGCACGAGCTCGGTGAGCTCTCTACCGTGCTAGGCGAGCTCTCTACTGCTGAACCACAATCCCAGCCCACATTTCTTCTTTTGAAAAATCTGTTTAGTCCCTTTTGCCCATTTCTTGACTGGGTTATTTGGTTTTTGTTTGCTTTGGGATTTTTGTTTGTTTGTTTGTTTTGTTCTGCTGTTGAATTATTTTGTTCCTTGTATATTCTGCATGTTAATCCCCTGTCAGAGGAGTAGGTGGAAAAGATTTTCTCTCATCCTGAAGGCTGTCTCTTCGCACTTTATCATTTCTTTTGCTACGTTATACAAACAAATCTTAAAGATCAATAATAAGAGAACAAAAAAATACCATAAAAATATAGCCAAAGACCTAAACAAACACTTAAACAAATACAGACAAATGGCAAGTAAAAAAGTAAAAGTACGCTCCACATCCTAAAATCACCCAGGAAAAACAAAACAGTGACACACCTCTACACGCCTTTTTGAACAGCCAAAATCCAGAAAATTGACAATGCCGAATATGGGCAAAAATGTAGAGAAACTGGAACTCTCATTCATTCCTGATGGGAATGCAAAATGGTACAGCTACTTACGAAGACAATCTGGTGGTTTCTTATAAAATTAAAAATACGCTTACCATGGGGCTGGGGTTAGCGCTCGCCTAGCACATGTGAGGCGCTGGGTTCAATACTCAGCACCACATAAAAATAAATAAATAAAGGTATTGTGTCCATCTAAAAAATCAATATTTTAAAAAAAAAAAACTCTTCTTACCATATGATCCAGCAATTAAATTGTGTCCCTTGGCATTCATCCAAGGACTCAAAACTGCACACAAAAGGCTACACATGTTTATGAGAGCATAATTCATACTTGTCAAAACCTGAAAGCGTCCAAGATGCCCTTTAGTAAACGGGATGACAAATAAACTGTGGCACATCTATACTACATAATGTTATTCAACAGTAAAACAAAAATCATAAAAAGACATGAACGAAACTTAAATGCACATTACCGAGTGAAATACGCCAATCTGAACAAGCTAAATACGATATAAATTCCAACTTTATGACATTCCACAAAAGATAAAAAATATACAGATGATATAAAGACCAGTGGCTGCCAAAGGGTTAAGAGAGAGTAAGGGATTAAAAAGTGAGAGCACAGAAAATTTTTAGGGGAATAAAACTACTCTATATATTACTGAATATATATATATGGTACATTTCATTGTACATTTGCCCAGAGCCATACAATGTACAACACCACAAATGAACCTTAATATAGGCTATGGACTCTAGTTAATGATGAACATGTGTCAATGTACGCTCATCATTTGTAAATTAAACATGGACCATTCTGGTGGAAGATGTTCATAGTGAAAGGGGCTGTCTGTGTTGTGAGGACAGCAGTTGTTAGAAATCTCTCTACCTTCCAGTTAATTTTGCTTTGAAACTGAAACTGCTCTAAAAATTAAAGCCTGTTACTCTGGGGCATGGTGGTGCACACCTATAACTCCAGCTATTCAGAAGGCTGAGGGAGGAAGATCCCAAATTTGAAGCCAACTTGGGCAACTTAGCAAGACCCTTTTCACAAAATAAAAAAGAGCGGGGGATTTCGCACAGTAGTAGGGAGCCCCTGGGTTAAATTCTCAGTACCACATAAACACACACATACATACATACATACATATGTGCATACGTACAAATGTACATACAACACATACATTTTTTTAAAGACTATTTTGAAAATGTTCACCCATATTCAGAATGTTGCCTTATATGGAAACAAGGTCTTTGTCAATATAGTAAAGTTAAGATGAGGTAATTCTGGATTAATATGGACCCTAAATCCAATGACTGATGTCCCTATATGGACAGAGATTAGAAACAGGTAAACAGGGAAGGTAATGGTGGAGGCAGAGACTGGAGTGATACATCTATAAACAAAAAGGACTGCCAGCAACCACCAGAAGCTAGAAAGAGACAGGGAGGAACTTTTTCCTTAGAGACTTTAGAAAGAATATAGCTCTGCTGACACCTGGTTTCACACTCCCAGATGCCAGAAACATGAAAGAATAAAAATTTCTATACTTTTTACCCACCAGTTTTATGGTACTTGTTCATAGACACCCTAAGAAACCAATATAATCTACCCCATAGACTCATCTCTAAATCATCCAAAAAGCACAAATTCTCTAATAGGTACTTTCTAACGCCCTCTTACTAAGATGCCCCTCGACTCCCCATGGGTATGTTCTCCCATGACTGGAAAATAAACCCCACTTGTTTAACTTACAGGTGTGCTCCTGGTGGTCTCTGGGTAAAGGGCATTCACGGCAGTAGACTCTTCAAAGGTCTCAAATCACAAACTCTCCCTGTGCCCCAGAGAAGCCCCTCAATGCCCACACATTCAACCCTTAATAAGCCTCAAGGCTTTTAACCACAAAAAGAAAAAGAAAAAATAAGTTTAATATGCCCGTGTTCATTTTCATGAAGAAGCCTCCAGATCGTAAGCACCCTGTGGTCAGTGACCACGTTTGTCTTATTTACTAAGTACTCCCACTCCTCAGCACAGATCCTGGAACAAGGTCAACTAGTAGATAAAACTGTTTTCTAAACCACTACATGAACCAATATTGCCAATCTTACCTAGTGAGACCAGGTTCTGGAAGGTTTCCAGCATCACATCTCTGTAGAGGCTCCTCTGAGCAAGATCCAGCAAAGCCCACTCCTGCTGGGTAAAGTCCACAGCCACATCCTCAAAGGTCACCGAGTCCTAAAAGATGCCACAAATTCTGTTCAGAAAGGTACAATTCCTCCAGTG
>NW_026010657.1:8168-13771 GCF_001458135.2 Marmota marmota marmota
GATTTCAGTATTTCAATATTGAGTATTGTGATGCCTCCAGCTCTACTCTGCTTTGGTTATTCTGCATCTGAGTTGCATTGGCTATTCTGAGTCTCTTGTACTTCCACACAGATTGTAGAACAGTTATTTCCAGTTCTTCTCAGAACTATATTTTGATGAGTATTGCATTGACTCCTGTAAATTGCTTGGTAATGTGGCCATTTTAACAATATTAATTTTTCGTAACTCTGAACATGGGAGGGCTTTCCATTTGCTGAGAGCCATAGCCAAGTAAGAATGATGCATGGCATTTTTGGTTGAAAGGTGACCCTGCTCAGGGATTAGGGTGGCTCCAGGTTTAGGGTGGATCCTGCTGGATTAGGGTGGCTCTAGGTTTAGGGTGGATCCTGCTGGGAATAGGGCTTATCCTGCTGCCTCAGGCGCCCACTCCTTGAGTTCCCCTGGAGTTCTCACGGGGTTCTAAGAGTATTGGTACCCAGAACCCGGTGGAGGGAGTGTATTTTCCCAGGACATGCATGTAGAGTGCCAGTGAGAGTTCAGGAAAAAAGAGTTACTGTTGGAATCTACAAGCCTTTTGTGGTGGCTCGGTTATTTTGTGCCCAGCCAGACTGCGGCATCCATTTTCTGGTGTCTTCTCTCTTACTTTTTCCAGCCTTCCATACTTTTCTTTGAGGAGGTCTTTCATCTCTTTGGTTAAATTAATTCTGAAGATCTTTTGAGGCTAGTGTGAATGGAACTGTTTTCCTGATTTCTTTCTCAACATATTCATTATTGACATGTAAGAAAGCACCTGGTTTTTGTGTGCTGATGTTGTATACTACAGAATTGCTCAATATGTTTACAAGCTCAAGAAACCTTTCCTCAGCTGCTTTCTCAAGGCAGTCCCCACCCCAACCCTGCCACCCCTGCCCAGTCTCACTAGAGGGAGCTTTCCAAAGTTCTCCACCAGGGAGATCTCCTCCAGCTGTGTGCATGTCCAAAAGCTTTGAGAGATGGAGATGAGCCAGAAAACACATGGGGGTCTGTCTCCCATGGTGTCCTGTCCAACACTGGGCTACCCTGACCCCCGCTCTCCCAGGCTGCCCACCAAGGGCTTACTAGGACTAGGACTAGGTCAATCCCACAGGGGAGACAGTTTAGGGCAAGTCTTTGTCAGACTCCATCTGCTTATGCAAGATAGGGTTTAGACTGCTGTCCCTTGTATGGGCATTGCAGACTCTCTCTCTTTGCTATCCAGGCGTGTCCTGCCACCTGGACTTCTAGCTCCTCTGTCCTCTGATTGCTCAGGTCTTGACAATTCTGCTGTGGAGTCTCCTTAGGACAATTTTAGGTCTCTGTTCCTCAGGTTGTAGTTGAAGGGATTCAGGGTAAGGATGAACACGGTATAAATGACAAAGGTCACCAAACACTTTCTGGGATATTGACATAACTGAACCAAGGCACATTCCAATGATGATTCCACATTACAAGCCAACAACTGACAGACGAGAACCAGAGTTACAGAAGCATTTATACATCCCACATGGTGATGGGATTCTCAGAATGGAGGAGACAATATTTTAGAAAGATAAAAGAATCCCTGATGGGAAAAACACAAATATGCCACAATACTTGACAATGATATTAGAGAAGGTATCAGGACACGTGACATTAAAGAGATGAGAAGGATCACTGAAGAATTGGAAATTTCTACATCCATAGAGTAAAAATATTATGATACAATCAAATTGTGCACCTTAGTGTCCCAAGGCTAACCAAAAGACACCAAACTAAGAAACTCGGAGTCAAGGGTTCTTGATGATTGGGTAATGCAGGGAGAAATTCATGGCCACAACATGTCCTAGGCAATGACAGCAACATACCATCTCTACTTCAAAAAAACAAACAAAAAAAAAAAAAGAGCCATCTGTGTAATGCAGTCCACATGGGAAATGATTCTATTGTGATTTTGGATGTTCACAATCATTCTTGGGACCCTGATGACGTGAAACAGAGTCAGCCAATAACAGGTTGGAGAGAAGTACATGGGAGTGTGGAAGTGGAGGTCAGAGCTGACAGCCAGAATGATGAGCATGTTTCCAAGAACAGTGACCAGGTACATGGACAGGAACAGTCCAAAGAGGAATGATTAAACTGGACCACGGGAGGTACCCAGGAATAAGCATTTCATGACATATATAAGGTTTTCTAATATATTGTTTGGAAACATTCTGGGAAAATAAAGAGTGTTGGATAAAAAAATAAGTAAGCAAGGGAGGAAGATTACCTCTAGATAGTGAATAGGGGTGAGAGGGAAAGGGAGGGAGAAGGGGAATTGTATGGATAGCGAAAGGAGACCCTCATCATTATACAAAATATATGTATGAAGATGTGAATTTGGTGTCAACATACCTTATATATAATCAGAGATATGATAAATTATGGTATAATAGTGTATTAAGAATTATAATGAAAAAATAAAGAAAGAAATAAAAGAACAATAAAAACACCCACCACTCAGTATATATTTTGAATTCAGGTATTCAAAGTAAGATATTCACTCTTGAGGTACACACACCTTCTGCAATACTTCTCAGTTGTGACAAAACAATTTTTACAACACTTAAGTTACGTATTCTGTGCTATTGTCTATTGACACCTACTTTAGAGACACTCAGTTGAGCATGATATCATAAAAAGCCAAGACCATTAGAGATAAATTCATGGTAACTAAAATAAATACAACTCTTTGAATAAAAATATAGAGAATAATAAATATACTTCCCCTTTTAATAAAAATCACTTTTAGAACTGAGATGTAGCTCAATGGTAAAGTGTTTGCCTCTCATGCACAAGGCCCTTGATTTTTATCCTCAGTACCACCAAAAAAGAAAAAGAAAGAAAATTCACTTATTAAGGAAAATTAAGAAACAATTCAATATTATTGCTAACTTTATTCTACAAAAATGGCACTTACCATCTGTGTTTAGAATGCTTGTGAACTTAATCCTAGTGACTCAGTTAGCTGAGGCAGGAGAATCATGAGTTCAAAGTCAGCCTCAGCAACTTATCAAGGCACTGAGCAACTCAGCAAGACCCTATCTCTAGATAAAATATTAGAAAAATGGCTTGGGATGTGGCTCAGTAGTTAAGCACCCCTGGGTTTAATCTCCACTACAAAGAAGAAGAAAAAACAAAGAATGCTTGTGAAGACTCTATAAGAACTAGGACTACCTTATCCAGACCTTAATTTATGATCAATAGTTAATGACTAGAAAACATTGTGTGCCAGTTATTCCAGCAGTTTTTCAACATTTTGGGGTCTTCTCATTTCTCTTCTTTCTACATGAAGCACTCAGTCAAATAATATTTATCTTTTAAAAATCATTAAATATATGACTCATTTGCCATGGTAAACTAAAAATTGTAATATAGTTTAGTTAAAATCTACATAATCATACATCACTGACCACAAATGTAGTATTAGCGTACACTATACCTCTCAATAATTAAAACATAATGAAGTTTGAAGTAACATTTTTGAAATTTTTATTTAATATGGTTTTTCCATATTTTTATTGGTGCATTGTAGTTGTACATAATGGTGGGATTTGTTATTACATATTCATATATGCACACAATATAACAACATAATTTGACCAATATCACTCCTCAGCATTTTCACTTTCCCTCCCCCCACTCCCCCAGTCCCTTTCCTCCATTCTACTGATCTCCCTTGGATCTTCATGAAACCCCTACCCCACATTTCTTTTCCTTTTTTCTCTTTAGTTTTCACATATGAGAGAAAACATGTGACCCTTGACCTTCTGAATTTGGCTTGTTTTACTTAACTAATGATCTCAAATTCCATCCATTTTCCTGCAAATAACATGATTTTGTTTTTCTTTATGGATGAATAAAATGTGTATGTGTGTGTGTGAGTGTGTGTGTGTGTGTGTGTGTGTGTGTGTGAGAGAGAGAGAGAGAGAGAGAGAGAGAGAGAGAGAGAGGTGTTGTCTTTATCCATTCATGTGTTGTTGAACACCTAGGCTGGTTCCATAGTTTGGGTATTACGAATTGTGCTGCTGTACACATGAGAATGCATGCATCACTGTAGTATCATGATGACTTTAATTCTTTAGGATAAATACCAAGGAGTGGTACAGCTGAGTCTTATGGTTGTTCCATGCCTAGTCTTTTGAGCAATGTCCATACTGTTTCCCATAGTTGTACTAATTTACAGTCCCACCCAGTGTAAAAGTGTTCCTTTTTCTCCACATCCTCCTCTCCAACATTTACTATTATTTGAATTCTTCACAGCTGCCATCCAATATAGGTTTCTTTTTATCAGCCCATTAAATCTTAGTAAAATATCTGTTGTGTAAGACATTTCTTGGTATTTTTCCCATTGACTCTCCATTTTACAGTAGTCTGGTAATACTTTTCCTTTTTTCTTTATCTTTTTGGTTGTTTTTGTTGTTGTTGTTGTTAGTTTATTTTTCTCCCCATAAACCCTCCATTTTGTAGTTGGAGACTTTGACACCCGGGAATGTGCCAAGCCCCAGAGTTTGGGTGCTAACTTTCATACACCTACTTAATGGACTTTCTGGTCAATATTTCCTACTATAGGGACTGCTACTTGAGAGACCTGAAGGCAAGTCTAATCCATTATTTTGCCAGACCACATTCTGATTCAACTGGGGGAAAAAGGCAAAAGAGAAAATAACAGGAAATAGTATAAACACACCTGGGCAATTTGCTCATGTGTAAAAGGAGAAGAACAATTACTTAAGTTATATGACTGTTTTAAATTTTTTTATTAATTTTGTGGTTTGGGTGGTGCATTATAATTATACACAACACTAAAACTCATTGTGAAATTTTTTGTACATGCACATAGTATAATTTTTTCAATCTCATTCCCCAGGACCTCCCCTTTCCCTACCCTTCTCTCTCACCTTCATCCTCTTCCTCTACTGGTCTCCTCTCTGTTGTTTTTTTAATTAATACACTATAATTATACACAAAAGTGGAATTCATGGTGGCATATTTGCAATGAACATAGCATAGTTTTGTCAATTTTGCTCCCTCGTACCACCCCATCTCTCTTCTCCTCCCTCCCCTCAATCCCCTTCATCTACTCTTGCTCAATACAGGGAAAAAAGAAAATTTTTATTAAATCTCTTAAATTGAGTACAGTAGTGATACTCAATCCTTTTTAACAACATATTGACCTGTGAATATTTGAAATATCTACGTACTTTGGCTTCACACACTAACAACTTAATCATAACATCTGCTTGTGAATTATTTTGTTTGTTTTTTGGTTTTAGGGTTTTTTTTGTACTATACATTGATCTCAGGGGCCTTAACCATTGAGCCTTTTTTTATGTTTTATTTAGAGAGAATCTTGCTAGGTTGCTTAGGTCCTCCCTAACTTCCTGAGGTTGGCTCTGAACTTTTGATCCTCCTGTCTCAGCCTCTGGAGCCCCTGGGATGCCTGTGAAGTTCTTTTGGTCCATTCTTATACCTGTGTTAAAAATAATGACCTTAAAATATTTATGTTATTGAGAAACAGCCAATTAATATTACTTATTACTGATATCAAGAAGACCATATATATA
>NW_026010657.1:16322-23244 GCF_001458135.2 Marmota marmota marmota
TATACATAAAGATGAAATTCACTGTGGTGTACTCATATATGTGCACACCATAATTTGGTCAACTTCATTCCATGGTTCTTCCTTTTCCCGTCCCTCCAACCTCCTCCTCTATCCTCTTCCTCTACTCCAGTGAACTCCCTTCTACTTTCACAGGATCCCTCCTTTTTTCCCTATTTTGCTCTAGCTTCTGTTTGTGAGAGAAAATGTACACTCATACATTGTTGGTGGGACTGCAAATTGGTACAACTACCCAGGAAAGTAGTGTGGAGTTTGGCCAAAATCTAAGAATGGAATCACCATATGACCTAGCTATCCTATTCCTTCGTATTTATCCTAACAAACTAAAATCAGCATTTCATAGTGATACAGGAACATCAATGTTTCTGGCAGCTCAATTCACAATATCCAAATTATGGAACCAGCCCAGGTGCCCATCAACAGATGAATGGATAAAGAAAATTTGGTATATATACACAATGGAGTTTTACTTAGTCATAAATAAAAATTAAATTATGGCATTTTCTGGTAAATGGATAGAACTGGAAAACATCATGTTAAGTGGAAATAAGCCAGACACTTTTCATTTTGTATAAAACAGTAATAAAGTGGCCTACTAACTAAAGTGAGATGGTACACATGAAATGAAACAAATGACAGAACACATTGTTCAGCACTTGGAACCGGAGAAGCCCTCTGTATCAGTTCATGACGCTCTGGCTTCTATCATTCTCCTCATCATCCTTATCATCACTATCATAGTCCCTTTTCAGTGCTTAGGAAACTCTTTATAAGGACCCATTCAGTGCTGTTGTGGGTGAGATTTCTATGAGAAATAGAACAAGTGTGGGTAGAGAGCAAATTTTGAATAAGACTTCTGATATTCCCACCTTAAACCAAAATGTAAACTTTACAATCCCCAAAGCTGAAATTTTCAGATGGTATCCTCCCATCTGGCTCTCCAAAATGTGATGTTCATCCTCATGGTGAAAAAACAATATTCCAATAATCCTCCCCACATCCTCTGGCCCCCTCTGCACTTACTGGGTTAGGCTGCTTCTCTGCTGGGTCATGACCAAGAAGTACAGATCCCAGGATCTACCCATGACTGGGGCTCAATTAGACTCAGGCCCTGTTCACGGCAATCATATGGATAGGGTGTCAACTAGGAGCTTCTTGATGCATTCAACCACAGTAGGAGACACAGTATGCAGCTCTCTGGGATGGACCATCAAAGAAAAACACTAAAGCCACGGGCTCTTTATTGATTATTAAAGGACCTTGGATGTTAAATGCACAGAGCTCATAATTAGCCAAATTAATCCATGTTGTCCCAGTCTCTGAGGACTTTCTAACATTAATGGAGGAAGAATAACAAGAGGAAATGAATGTCCACAAAAGGGCTTGGACCTTCCCTCTACCTTGAAGGAAGTTCATGTACTATTCACTTCTTTCACCTCTACATTTTGTAAAGGTACGTCTGCTTTTTTATCCATTTTTATTGAGGTAAATTATAAATAACAAAAAAATCACCATTATAACCATATTGAGTACCCACCCACCATGGTGGATATTTAATATGAATTCATAGTTTTAATTAATTGTGCTCACATAATTATGCAATCATTGCCATCATCTAAATCCAGAAACTGCCTTATTAGCCAGATTGTGTCTTCCATCACTGATTCCCTCAAATTTTACGGAGTCCTGAATGTTGAGATGACAGAATGCCAGTCAAACCTATCCCCACACCTACTTTCCTCTAACCTCATATGCCCCTGTCATCTCTGCTGAGAAAGCCTACCATGAAGAGCTTACTGTAGCAGAGATCACCATTGCTTTCTTTGAGCCAGCCAACCTGATGGTGAACTGTGACCCTTGCCATGGTAAATATATAGTTTGCTGCCTGTTTTAATATGATGATGTGGTCCCCAAAGATGTTAATGCTGCCATTGTTGATATCAAAACCAAGCATACCATCCAGTTTGTGGATTGGTACCCTAATGATTTCAAGGCTAGCATTAATCATCAGCCTCCCTCTGTGGTACCTGGTGAAGACCTTGCTAAGGTACAGCAAGCTGTGTATATGCTAAGCAACACCACAGCCATTGCTGAGGCCTGTGCTCACCCAGGTCACAATTTTAACCTGATGTAGGCCAAGCGGGCCTCAGTTCACTAGTACATGGGCAAGGGGTTAGAGTAAAGAGGACATGGCTGTCCAAGAGAAGGACCATGAGGAGGTTGAAACAGACAGTGCTGAGAAAGAAGATGAGGGTAAGAGTATTCATCTTTCTGCTGCAATTTTACACTGTGTTGTCTTATATTTGTCTTATTTCTGCTTTTTGTAGCCCTGGACCATCAAAAATAGTGTTTCCATTCAAAAAGAGAAAGATTAATTTCAGGCAGCCAACTATGGAGATGAGTCCACTGTGAATATTGATGTTTATACTCATCTTTGGAACTGTGGAGGATGAGATATAGAAGTCAACCAAGGACAGGTTGGAGAGGAAAAGTGTGTGGCTGTGTGGGGTAGGAAACAGACAAATGATGAGCAGTTCCCAAGCACCATAACCACACACAGGGACAGGAATCATCCAAAGAGAAAAGGCTGCAATTCCAGAACACCTGTGAGCCCAGAGGAAAGATTCTGTCCCATGAGTAAGATTGTGTTCTTCTATATTGTTTGAACACCTTTTGGGAAATATAAACAGGATTGGGTGAAAGACATGAAAAAGCAAGCACTTACAACTCTGTTTATATTTTAATTCACACATTCACAAGTATTCACACCTGAAGTCCATACAACTTCAGCATTACTTCTCAGTTGTGACAGGCCCAGTCTTCTTAAACTCTTGCATTACTGGTTTCTGTGACATTTATCTCCTATACACACCCCCTTTAGAGACAATCAACTGAGCAACAGTAGTAGACTAAAAGCAGGAGAGATAACAAGTCCATGATGGCTCTGTAATATATTCTATTCTTTGAAGAAGAAAATACAGAATAAAACATGTCCATACCCTTTAAGGAAAGCCATTCTCGTTAAGATAAAATAAGAAGAGTCAAATATACCTCACTTTATTCCACAACAGTGGTACAAAACTGCATTTAGAATGCTTGTGAACTCTCTAAGAGCTAGGACTGCCCTATCTGAACTCTAGGATAAAGTTGATAGCTTGTCATGTGCCATTTGTCCCAGGGTTTTTCATCATTCTTGGGTTTTCCATTTTCCCTTCTTTGTGGATAAAAGTGTTCAGTCAAATATGATTTATCTTTTAAAAATCATTTAATATATGACTCCTATTATTAATCTTGATAGATTTTAAATTTTGATAAATACACTTAGATTCCAAAAATAATATGTTCTGGTTTGGATGTAATGTGTCCCTCAAAAGCTCATGTATGAGACAATGCAAGAAGGATTAGAGAACAAATGATTGGGTTACCAGAGCCTTAACCCAATCAGTGAATTAATCACCAGGTTCTATGCCAATTTGAAGAGGGCCCTGAGGAGGGCAACAGCCCTGATTCCTCTATCCTATACTCCTGCACCCAGTAGAAAGAGCAAGCAGTGGCAGCACAGCACCCTCTGAGCATCCAGCCTCAGGCCCCTGGACTGACAAAGGAAAACTGTGAACTGGCTGATGAGGGGTCCATAGCAACCACTGGAGTGGCTCCTGTGCCCTGGCACTTTGGGGGATAAAAAGCTGAAGAGTAATGGACATCTTCTAATGACCCAAATCCTGATGAAGTCCAGAACAATAAAACTCAATATGAATTACCTTCTCCTTCGCACAGTTTACTACAAACAGCTCTAACATCAACATTGACCATACCTATATTATTCATTTTGATTTGATAGTTGTTACCTTCATATTCAATATTGTGTCCTGACCAATTTGATTGTATTTTTCTATGTTTTAAAGCATTGAGTGGAATCATTCCATACACCCACTCCTCTTAGCCCCTCTTTTCCTCTTACATTACCAGCTACTACCTCAAATTTTGCCCCCCATTCATCTTTTTCTTCTTTTTTTACCTTGGTTTATATTATTCTTTTCTGTCTTTTCTCTTCTTTTGCCCAATTTTTCTCTCTTCCCCTTTAACACTTTATATAATGTGATAGCAATTTTATTATCTTTAATAATTAACTTTTCAACCTATTCCAGAGTACTACTACAAGTTTATACCTGGATTAGAGGAACTGTGGAGAACACCATCAACAAGTTTTTGTTTTTCCGAAGGTTGACTAGTATGTGGCTTTTCTCTGAAGTGATTGTACTTAAGGGTTTAGTGTCATCTCTTAAAGTGGTGTGATCCTGGGAACTGCAGAGGACAAACACTGAGAGGAAGTGTCAATACATGGACATTCACCCAACCTAGGGCTTTTATGGGAAGGTCACTAATAGTCCCTTACACAAAAGAGTAAGCTCACCTAAGTAGTTTACAACACAATACATATGGCCCTGAAATGTCTTGTTTACATCAACAGCTGGATTTGACCCTGTCTTTGAAGTACATCCTTTACAACAGATGCTTTAACACAAACACAGACTTTAACTGGAGGGAGCAACATCATTCAATGTGTCAGTTTATTATTACAACAATCCTTAAAAGGTCCTGCATTTCTCTATATCACACTAAAGAATTTTTATATGATATGAGGGTGGACTATATTTGTTTGACTTCCAACAATTGATGGATATTCATCTTTACTATTAGACATGTATATTTGTTGTCCAAAAGAAAAATCAGTCATTATTAAAAACATTCTCATATTCTGAAGTTCTACTATTGAAACATCATTGTAGTCTCTACAGTAATAATCATGCCATAACAAATCACCAAGAAATTTTATCTGGTGTTATGAATAATATTTCTATTTTGTACCACTAAAAGAGAGAATGACCTACAATGGAAATGAAAAAATGAACATTTTAGTCCCATATCGATCACCTGCTTCTATGTGCAGTAAGTATATAAATCTCTCCACCTCTCTGCTTAAACTCATTACTCAAAGTGGAGAGAATAACACCCATCTCCAGGCCATGTTGGCCACCTAATGGAAAGAATTTCATTACAATGGGAAAAAATGATCTTAATAATGAATAAAATTTTCAAATGCCCTGGAGTCTGGAGTGATGTGAATTCAAAAATATATCTCAGGATGAATCATATTTACCTATACCCTACTCTTTATGCTATTTCTTTAGCATATCCATAGAAATAACTTTTTTAAATTTATGAGCCATCTGATTATTATTTATACTTTCTGTTGTGGAAAAATGCACATAATAAAAATTTATCATTTCAACCCTGGTTTAATTCACAGTTTGATGGTATTTATTGCATTCATATTGATAGGAAACTATCACCAAGATCCATTCACAGAAATTCTTCAACTTTCTAAACTGAAACTTTATACCCCTTTTTAAGTTATGGGACCAGAAAACATATGTAACAGAAAAACTGATAAATAAAATGTGGTATATATTCAAAATGGAGTTTTACTCAGCCATAAAAAAGAATAAAATTGTGGCATTTCCTAGTTAAGTGGATGGAACTGGAGATATCATGCTAAGTGAAATAAGCCAGACTCAGAAAGTCAAAGGCCAAATATTTTCTCTAATGTGTAAAAGCTTGAAGGAAATATGGAAAACAATGAGGGTAGAAGATCTTGAAAACAGAAAGCAGATCAGTGGAGTGAAGTAGGGGGTTGAGAGGGAGGGAGGACAGATGGGAAAAAGGAGAAATAGTGGAATAAAATTGACCAAACAATGCCATGAACATATCTTTATGTATATTTGTAAACCACTAACTTAAAAATAAATAAATAAAAGAGTACCAAAGTGAGGAAGGGGAGCAGGTGAAGGGAAAAGGGAGGGAAGGTAGAAGTACATAGATTGAAATGGAACAAATGTATAACTATAATGCACTAATAAAAACATTTTTCAAATTCCCTTTAATCTCATCCAAAAACCCCAACAACTACCATTCCACAATGAAACATGAGAAATTAAAGTTATCAACTACAAAATAATGTAACCAAAGGGGTGGGATTTACAGGTCTACGTGCTAGCTTTTATTGCTTTTTCCAAACTATCCATCAAATGGACATCAAAGATCCTGAGGTTACATGATTCTACTGTGGAGCCTCTTTAGGGTACTCTTAATGTCCCTGTTCCACATGCTGTAGATGAAGGGGTTCAGCATGGGGGTGACAACTGTGTACATCACCGAGGCCACTGAAGATTATCTAGAAGAATGTGACACAGCTGAACCAAGGTACACTCCAAAGCCTGTTCCATAAAATAAACAAACAACTGATAGGTGAGACCCACAGGTAGAGAAGGCTTTATATTTCCCACCTGAGGATGGGATTCTCAGAATAGTGGAAACTATTTTATAGTTAGAGAAAAGGATTCCTGAGATCGGAAAAACACCAAATAGAGCACCAACAAAATACATTACCATGATATTGATGAAGGTGCCAGAACAGGAAAGACTGAGGACCTGAGAAGGGTCACAGAAAAAATTAGCAATTTTGACATCCTTGAAGGTAGTAAAGTGTAATGCAATCAAATTGTGCAGCTGGGATTCCAAAAGGCTAACCAAAAAAGACACCAAATCTAACAAGCCACAAAGTTGAGGGTTCATAAAGGTTGGATAATGCAGGGGGTGACAGATGGCCACAAAACAGTCATAGGCCATCACAGTCAGAAGCAGATCATCCATGCATCCAAAAATGAGAAAAAGAGACATCTGTGTCAGGCAGCCCTCATAGGAGATGGTTCTACTGTTGAGTTTGGAGGTTTACAAACATCTTTGGAACAGTGGTAGAGGTAAAACAGATGTCAGCCAAGGACAGATTGGAGAGAAAGAAGTACATAGGGGTGTGGAGGTTGGAGTCAAAGCTGATGGCCAT
>NW_026010658.1:0-3043 GCF_001458135.2 Marmota marmota marmota
AAAAAAAAAAAAAAAAAAAAAAAAAAAGTAGATGCATGAAGTCCAGACGCTGTCATTGAAAATGAACACATTACCTTGAAGGATGGGAACATGCCTAATTGGTTAACTGAAATTAATTCAGAAGAATCATTATCCTCTGTGAGCCATGCCCTAGGGAAATGAGATATAAAGAGAATGACAACAAAAAGCATTGTTGAGTGCCTACTATGCAACAAATAATACCCAATCAAACTTTCTGAGATGGTGAAAACGATCTATACCTGCACTGTCCAGCATGAAGGCCACTAGCCACACATGGCTTATGAGCACTTGAAATATGAGTGGTATAAAAGGAAACAAGTTTTAATTTTAGCTACTTTTAATGAACTTTAATAGTCACATGTGGTTATTGTATTGAACAGTAAATATCAAGATCTTTGAGGCTCTAAAAGTCTATGGGACATGGGTATGGGGTTATATTAATCTCAATTCACAATTCCTGGTGCAGTGTTTGTAAAACAGAGCATAGGTCAAGTTGAAATCAGAAATGGTGCCAACTTTCCAATTTGCATAAAGTTAATCCTTCCCTAAAGTGCTAACTCTGGGTTTAAAAAAACAAATGTTTAGGAAATTGTATACATATTGCATCTATTTATCTATTTATCTATAGACACACAATTGTGTGTGTGTGTGTGTGTATGTGTGTATTGTATTCTTCCTTTGAATTCTGGCTACGAATGAAAATGGGCTTCCAAAAAAAATGCTTGTAAAATGTTTGGGGCACAAGTTGCAGGGAGATGCTTTTACTCCTGAGATTCAAGCATGCTCCCCCTTTTACCCCATTTCTACTTCCTCATACCACATGTTTATTTTTTCTTAATTTCTTTTCTCAAAAATTAGGTTAGCTAGAAATTAAAAAGAAAAGATAAGCACAATAAAGTTTACCACACATCTTCGTGTAAACCAAAGGAAGAGACATTTTGAATGTCACCTACTTACCCACAATATTTTACTTTCCTAGAGATTAAGTTTAATTGGTGCTATCTGAAACTTTGCAGTTTAGGTAAGAATTTTAAAAGTAAAATAGGCAGCCACTTCATGCTTGACAGGCTAGGAAATGAGGATGAAATCATGTTCAATGATAGGGCTGGCATGCTTCCCCCCTATATATTTAAATTGAGAATCAAAAATTAAAAGTAAAAAGGCAAAAATAGGAATAAGTACGTTTTCCAAAAAATCATTCATATACTCCCCAATAGAGAGTATTAACCATGCAGTTAAAAACCATCAAAATAATTTTACTGATCAACCTGAGGAATTAGAAAAACAAACACATGTTAAATAACTGCTCTGTACATCAATTTGTAATCTAGTTGTGTGATGGACTCAATTAGATAGAAATCCCATAATCAGCCATTGGATGTTTGCTCTTCTGCCAACTTCCAGGAGGAAAAAATTAAATGTAGGTGAAGAAATTATTCTAAATGCTACTTGGCAGAAAGAGCATCTGAAATACATTTTTCACTGTCTACAAAACTTGGCCCAGCACAGATTCCAGTGTTATAAATAGGATTGTTGGACATGTACTTGATTCAGGAATATGTCAGGAGTCTTAGTAAAGATGGAGAGTTTTCAAAGTCTTAGGCAATTACAGTAAACCAATTACAGGCTCCATCTATAAATTGGCTGTAACCTACTTTGCAGGCTTCTGCCATCACCCAAGCACATTGGCTCTGGATACATTCCTAGTACACGACCCCCAACATTTATAACACAGGCTTTATCTTCTCCATTGAAATGATTCAGGCACTAGTATAAAATTGTTCATTTGCAGCCAAAATAGCAGATTTTGAAGCTGAGATGTCCGGGGGCAGGGGAAGATACACACACACATACACACACACACACAATATTATTGTTTATTTATTAGATGTCCCCCAAAAGCTCAGGTGTAAGACTATGCAAGAAAGTTCAGAGGTGAATGATTGTGTTATGAAAGCCTAAACTTAATCAGTACACTAATCTGCTGATAGGGATTAACTGGGTGATAACTGTAGGCAGGTAGGGTGTGGCTGGAGGAGGTAATCATTGGGAGCATGTCTTTGGGGTGTATATTTTGTCCCTAGTAAGTGAGAGCTCTCTCTGCTTCCTGGTGGCCATGTCCTGAACTACTTTCTTCCACCACATTTTTCCTCCGTGGTGTTCTGCCTCATCTCAGGCCCAGAGCAATAGAGTTGGCCACTTATGGATGAGATCTCTAAAACCATGAGGCCCAAATAAACTTTTCCTCCTTTAAAAGTTTAGTTAGTCACAGCAGTGAAAGGGCTCACACACACACACACACACACACAGACAAAGTAACTCTAGCAGTCCAATTCCTTATTTATTTATCATGTTCATAATACCAAATTGTTCTGAGAAATAGTTGTGCTGCCCTAAAATTATGAAATAATAAATGTAAAGGTTTGTTTAAATTTTTTTTTTAATGAAAAAGTTGAAAATACCTACTGAAGATTAGCCAAAGTTATCTTTTAAATAACATAAAGAAGTAAGTACAGAGCTTAATAAAGAGGGGTGAAAGAATAAAGGGATTTGGGCTGGGGATGTGGCTCAAGTGGTAGTGTGCTCGCCTGGCATGCGCGGGGTGCTGGGTTTGATCCTCAGCACCACAATCTGTACACGTGGGAATAATAAGAATTCATACCCCATTTGAATCAAATATATGATATATGATATGTCAAGATCAATGTAATGTTTTGAGCAACTAATAAATTTCTGATGTTTTAAAAAAAATTTAAATTTGAAATCATGCCAAGTATGTCTTGTAACATACTAGAATACAACTAGAAATCAATAATAAAGTAATTAAAATAACAATTCAAACAATAAGGGACTGAAAATAAAATTTTAAGTAATCCACGGGACAAAGAAGAATCCTCAATGAAAATTAAAAAAAAAATGGCAACCAAAAAAAATAAAAAAATAAAATAAAATAAAGATGATGTGTCCACCGAAAACTAAAAAATAAATATTAAAAAATTTTAATCTCACTCTCTCTTTCCCC
>NW_026010659.1:0-3042 GCF_001458135.2 Marmota marmota marmota
CGGATCCTACTGCCCATCCTGCTGGGAACTCTGGGACCCAGTACAGGACATGTCCCACTTCAAAATTATCACCAGAGAGGGGAGGGTCTGTCAATCATTGGTTAAGAGCTATTTCCAGGGGCCATTAATTCCTGGCAGTCCACTGCATGGTGGCAACATTGTCCCCAGTTCCCAGATAAAGCCACAGACAAAGGCAGGCAGGAGCGGGCAGGAGAAGTCGGGCTGGTGCATGCTGAAGGGGTCAGAGTGGGGGAAAGGGGGTGGGCACAGACATCACCAGGATGATACAGCACACATCCAAGTGCCCCTCACACAACTTCCAGCCCCAGCATAAGCTTGTTAGTTCCTGGATTGTGCCAATGTTCAATGCAGCTCTGAATTTTCCTGGGCCAGGAGAGATTCTGAATCTTCAGAGCTAAACCATCCAGCAAATAAGTTTGAGCATTTATAAGGCACTAGGTAGATATTAGTTAGGTCTGGAGACTCAGTTATGAGTCTTGATTTTTGTCCTGTACATGCATACAGTGTGCAGACTGTTGCCTAGAGGTGGCATGTGAACCTCTAGTGGCAGACAGGGTTACTCTAGGGGGTTGCAAGAACACTTTTAATTTTTACTTTGTTAGTTATATATTTATTTAATGAGTATCCAAAACATACTTTACCATTCAACTCTAGTTTGGTTTTCCTTTTCTGCAGCACTAAAGATCAAACCCAGAGCTGGGCTTGGTGGCCCACGCTTATAATCCAAGTGACTCAGGAGGTTGAGGCAAGAAGATTGCAAGTTCAAGTTTAGCCTCAGCAACTTAGTGAGACCCCATATCAAGATAAAATATTTAAAAGGCTGGAGATGTAATTAAGTGGTAAAGCACTCTTAGGCTCAATTGCCAGTACAAAAAAAAAAAAAAAAAGTTCCTACCCAGGGCCTCAAACCTGCTAGGTAAGTAATCTGCCACTGTGCTACATCCCCAGTCCTTGGTTTTCATGGATATTATTGCTTAGGATCTCACTGAGTTTAGAAGGTGAGCCAATCCAAAAAGTTACTAATGGGTGAATGGATAAAAAAAAATGTGGTTAACACCAAACCCGGGTAATTATTAGCCATAAAAAATAAAATTCTGACACATGCTCTAACGTAGATTCACCTTGAAAATGTTATGCTAGGTGAAATAAGCCAGGCTCAGAAAACAAAATCATGGTAATATTCCACTTGCCTTAGGTATCTCAAGTGGGAATATTCATGCAGATGAAGTAGAATAGATATTACTGGAGGCTGTGTGGAGAAAGGAATGGAGTTATTATTTAATGAGGAAAGAGCTTCTGTTTGGAATGATGGAAAGTTCTGGAGATGTGTAGAGGGATGGTTGTGTAACTTATTGCCACTGAAACCCAGAGTGAATGATGGTTAGGGGCTGAGGAGGCTGCTCAGTGGTAGAATGCTTGTCCAGCCTGCACGAGGCCCTGGGTTCAATCCCTAGAAACACACACACACACACACACATGCACACACACATGCACACACACATGCACACATAGAGGCACGTGCACACACACGCACTCATATGCACACACGCATGCTTAATGTGGTAAACTTTATGTCATGTCTTTCTTACTACAGTAAAAAAAAAAGTGTGAGCAAATGAAAACATTGATCTAAATAAAAATACCAAGTAATGTACACCTGGCAGTGCCCTGTAACCAAGGATGTTTGAGGAACTGGCAGGAGAACTTAGAGAAAGGACAGGTAGGTGGCTGGACGAAGGGTCAGGCAGACTCAGGAAGCAGATCCAAGAATTTGCCAAGGTGAAGAGGGAGGAAAGACACGGCAGGGGACATGCTCTCCTGCCCTGGGGACAGCGGTGCTCTGCTCTGCTGGGGTGGATGGGGCAGAGCAGGTGCTGGTCGTCCCACTGGAGGGGTAATGCGGCTGGTTGAAGGCTGCTCAGGAAGCACATCTCGTCCCCACTTCTGGACCAACTCGTGAACAACATCAAGGGGCCAGAGAAAACCCCTCAGAAGTCAAGGGTTGGCAGCCTGAGGCCACAAGATGGGCACGCCCACCATGGTGAGTGCGGGGCCTATGACAGGTGCAGACTGTGTCCGTGACAATAGTGCAGCTCTAGGCCAGGAGTGGTGGTGTACACTTGAAACCCAGAAGCGCAGGAGGCTGGGGCAGGAGGATGGTGAGTTCAAAGCCAGCCTCAGCAACTTAATGAGGCCCTGTCTCAAAATGAAAATCTGAAAAGGGTTGAGGATGTGGCTCCATGGTTAAGCCCCCCTGGGCTGAAACCCAGGTACAAAAAATAAAAATAAAAAAGTAGGGTTCCATCCTGGTAATGTTTTATATTGCAACAAGTTCTTCCTGATGTATGGTGGGGGGAGAGAGGAAAATATCATTCCAACACAGGCTGCTCTGCCCACCATGCTCTCCAGGAGTAAGCCCTGCCCCTCCTACCTTCTTTGGCCACGGGCCACCTGAGACTGCGTCCTGGCATTGAGGACACTGGTAGAGTTTCAAGATGTATATTCTTCCTTCACTTGATCCCTCAATGCAAAATATAAACATCACCCAGTCCTAATTTAAAGACACTGGCCATGTTGGTTTGTTGGGAGAGACCCAGGGCAGGTAGGGAAGGGGTCTCCAACATAGCACCTACCTGAGACATAACAGATGCCTCCTTCGGGGTGTCCATGCCCCCATACTCTCTCTTGCTCTTCGGTGACCCTGTCTCATTTGTCATCACTGACCAGATGGATGGTCCCCCATGAGTCTCAGCTCCACAGTGACAAGGCCAAGGCCAAGTCAGTCACAATCACTGCTGTGTCACCACCACTAACCTGGGGCCTGAGGCCATGAGGCACTCAGTAACTACCCATCAAATAAACTCACAGCACATGCTGTTGCCTGACCCCGAGCCACAGGCTTGAGGACCGTTCTCTTAACAAATTACAATCACCCTATGACATAGAGCTTCTGAATAATTTTTTAATTTTATATTGTTTTGGTGGCTACCACGGATTGAACTCAGGGGCACTTGACCACTT
>NW_026010660.1:0-3042 GCF_001458135.2 Marmota marmota marmota
AGGAGCAGAACCCATGGGGAGCAGTGACAGGGGAGTAGGGCATGGGATGGGGAATAGGACCAGTTGGAGCAGGGCCCAAGGAGAGCAAGACCAGGGGATCAGAGCCAAGGGGAGCAAGGCCCAGAAAAGCAGGGCCAGGGGGAACAAGGCCAGGGGGAATGAGGCACAGGGAAGCGGGACCAGGGGGGGACAGGACCCAGGGGGAATTGGGCCCATGGGGAGCAGAAACAGGAGGAGCAGGCCTGGGGAGCAGAGCAGGGGGAGCAGGATGAGAGGGAGCAGGACTTGGCGGAGCAGGACCCCCTGGAGCAGGACCCGGGGGAGCAGGGCAGGAGAGAAGGGCCAGGGAAAGCAGGGCCCAGGGAAGCAGTACCAGGTGAAGCATGGTACAGGGGAAGCAGGGCCCAGGGGGAGCGGGGCCCAGGGGGAACAGGACTCAGGAGGAGCAGAACCAGGGGAAGCAGGGCCCAGGGGAGCAAGACTGGGGGGACTAGGGCCCAGGGGAGCAGGGCAAGAGGGATCAGGGCCCAAGGAGAGCAGTACCAGGTGGAACAAGGCCCAGTTAGTGGAGACCAGAGGGAGCAAGGCCCAGGAGAGCAGACCTAGGGGGAGCAGAGCCCACAGGGAATAGGGCCCGGGGAGCAGGACCAGGGGGAGCAGGGCCCAGGGAAACCAGGGCCCAGGGGGAGCAGAACCAGGGGTAGCAAGGCCCAGGGAGCAGGGCCAGGGGGGAGCAGGGCAGGAGGAGCAAGCCCAGGGTAACAGGGCTACGGGGAATGGCCAGGGGGAGCAGGCCAGAGGGATGGGTCCCAGGGAAGCAGGACACGGAAAGATCAGGGCCGAGAGGAACAGGGACAGGGGGAGAAGGACAAAGTAGGAGTAGGGCCCAGTGGAGTAGGGCCAGGGAGAGCAGGACCCAGGGGATCAGAGCCAGGGGGAGCAAAGCCAGGAAATAGGGCCATGGGGAACAGGGCCAGGGGGAGAAGGGGCCAGGGGAGCAGGGCCAGGGGATTAGGGCAAGGAGGAACAGGGCCCATGGGGAGCAGGGCCATGATTATCAGGACCAGGAGGAGCAGGGCCCAAGGATAGCAGGACCAGGGGATTAGGGCCAGGGGGCGCAGGGCCCATGGGGAGAAGTGCCAGGGGTTGAAGCACCCAGGAAAGCAGGACCAGAGGGAGCAGGGCCCAGGGGAACAGGGCCAGTGAGAACAATGCCAGAGGGAGTAGGGCTAGAGGGATTGGGGCCTGGGGAAGCAGGACCAGAGGGACCAGGGCCAGGGGGGAGAGGGGCCCAGGGGGCCCAGGACCCAGGAGGAGCAGAACCAGGGGAAGCAGGGCCTAGGGGAGCAGGACTGGGGGAAGTAGGGCTCAGGGGAGCAGGCCCAGGGGGAGCAGGGCCTGGGGGGAGTAGGACCCGATGGAGCAGGGCCCAGAGAGTGGAGGACCAGGGGAAGTAGGGCCCAGGAGTGCAGGGCTAGGGGGAGCAGAGCCCACAGGGAGTTGGGCCAGGGGGAGCAGGGCCAGGGGGAGAAGAACACAGGGGAAGCAGGGCCCAGAGATGCGGGACCAGGGGTAGAAGGACCCAGAAGGAGTAGGGCCCAGGGGAGCAGGGCCAGGGAGAGCAGTTCCCAGGGGAGCAAGGCACAGGGGAGCAGAACCAGGGGGAGCAGAGCCAGGAGAAAAAGGCCAGTGTAAGCAGGGCCAGGGGGAGAAGGGCCAAGGGGCAGCAGGGCCCAGGGGGAGTGGAGCACAGGGAGAGCAAGGGCCAGGGGAGCAGGACTGGGGGAGCAGGGTCCAGGAGGAGTAGGACCAGGTGCAGCAGGGCCCAGGGAGAGTAGGCCTACAGAGAGCAGGGCCCAGGAGAGCAAGGCTAGGGGGAACAGCACCCACAGGCAGTAGGGCCAGAGAGAGCAGAGCCAGGGGAGCAGGTCCGATGGTGAGCAGGACCAGGGCCAGCAGGGCCCAGGGGAAGTGGGGCACAGGGAAACCAGGGCCCATGGGGAGCATAACCAGGGGGATCAAAGCCCAGGGAGCATGGCCAGGTGGGAGCAGGGCCCAGGGGAGCAGGTCCAGGAGGAGCAGGGCCCGGGAGGGCAGGACCAGGATGAGCAGGACACTGGGAGAGAAGGGCCAGGGAGAGCAGGTGCCAGAGGAGCAGGGTCCAGGGGAGCAGATCCAGGGAGAAAAGGGCCAAGGGGAGCAGTGCCGGGGGAGAAGGGCCCAGGGCGAGCAGTACCAGGGGGAGCAGAGCCCGAGGAAGCAAGCGCAAGGGAAGCAGGGAAAGGGGAGCAGAGCCAGGGGGAGCAGGGCCTAGGAGAAGCAGGAACAGGGTGAGCTAGGCCCGGAGTAGCATGGCCCATGTGGAGCAAGACCATGGAGAGCAGGGCCCGGGGGGAGAAGGGTGCAGAGGAGCAGGGCCCAGGAGGAGCAGGGCCCAGGGGAGCTCGGCCATGGAGAGAAGGTGCCAGAGGAGCAGGGTCCAAGGGAGCAGGCCCAGGGGAGCAGGACACAGTGGGAGCAGGGCCAGGGGTAGAAGGGCCAGGGAGAGCAGGTGCCAGAGGAGCAGGGCCCAGGGGAGCAGAGCCAGGGGGAGCAGGGCCAGGGGGAGAAGAGCCAAGGAGAGCAGTACCAGGGGTAGCAGGGCCCCGGGAAGCAGGCCCAGGGGAAGCAGGGCCATGGGGAGTAGGGCCCTGGAGAAGCAGGGAACAGGGGGAGAAGCGCCCGGGGGACCAGGGCCCATGGGGAGCAAACAAGGGGGAGCAGGGTCCAGGAGGAGATGGGCCCAGGGGGAGTAGATCCCAGGGGAGCAGGGCCAAGGGGAACACAGCCAGGGAAGCAGGGCCAGGGGAAGCAGGGCCCAGGTGAATAAGGCCAGGGGGAGCATGGCCAGGGATTAGGGCCAGTAAGAGCACGGCCCATGGGGAGCAGGGCCAGGAAAACAGGACCAGAGGGAGCAGGGTCCAGGGGAGCAGGCCCAGGGGAACAGGGCCTGGGGGAGCAGGGCCAAGGGAATGAGGTGCAGGAAAGCAGTTCCAGGGGGAG
>NW_026010661.1:0-3041 GCF_001458135.2 Marmota marmota marmota
ATATATGAATGAATGATCTGGCAAAATGAATACCAAATGGCAGTATAAGTATTAAACTAAAATTTTGCTGCTGAGTTTGTTGTATTTACAGCTCAACTCAGTTTTTAAAAGTTTGCAATGTGAAACACATATTAATCATAAAATATTTTTAAAACTCTGTACTAACTTAGCTCATAAGTAATCTAAGTGGGCCAAGTGCCATTATTAAAGATAAACTGATGTCCAAAAAGGTGGATATCAAATACATTTTCTATTTTCAAGTTTAGAAGTATGGACACCTTTATTTTATATTTAGCTTTGCCACTTATTTAGTATGTAATTTTTAAACAAGTCACTTTTAAACCTTTAGGGTCATTCACAGTTTACTCAAACTATAAAATGAGGAAAGTAAAGACAAGGTCTCCACATTCCTTTCCAGTTTTAAATTTTTATCAGCATTCAGAGGCTAGAATCAGTAATCCAAATTCTCAAGAAAATAATTTCATGTCAACAAAATACTTCATATGTTATTTGAAAATCCCGGAAAATAGATGAATTTACTCTTTCAACAGAGTTTAAAAATATGCCATTAGCTAAGTTGAGTAAAATATTCGGCAATGAGTGTCAGGCATACTAAGTTTAAAAATCACACACATATAAATAAATCTTAAAATATTATTTGCTATGAGTTTAAAGGAGTTTAACTAGAGGCAGTTGATCATTGTAGCAAATTATTTTGTTTTGTAGCACGTATTAGTCAACTTTCCTTCCCTAAGATAATCAACTTAAATTTATTTGGAAAGATTTATTTGGGCCTATAGTTTCAGAGGTTTCAGTTCATGTTCACTTGACCCAGTGCTTTGGGCTTGTGGTGAGTTAGAATCATGGTGGAGAGTGTATGGTGAAGCAAAGTTGCTCACCTCCTGGTGATCAGGAAGGAAGAGAGAGACAGACAGGATTGTAGTCCCAATAACTCCTTCAAGGGCATACTCCCAATCACCTACTCCCTCCAACTAGGTTATACCTCCTGAAGTTTCCACCACCTCCCAATATAGCACCCTCAGCTGGGGATCAGACCTTCAACATATGAGTTTTGGGAGGGACATTTAGGATCCAAACCATGACATAGGGTAATATTCCAAAAACTACTAGCTATGAACTTCACAACAACATCCTCATTTTTAATGAAATACTAGCATTCTTATTTGGACTTTACAATTCTTTACAAGTAAAACCTTAAATCCACAGAGCAGGACTTAATGACATTGCCCTTCTAAAAAATAATTATGACTATGCTTTCCCAGCTACTGTATATAATGACATCTTCATCTTATAACATGTCATTTCTGTTTATGTGTCTTAAAGAGAGAAGAGTCTAAAAATATGCCTGTTGGGCTTTTTGATACTTTTCCAGGAATAAAGAACACCTTTTTGGACATCGGTTTATCCTTAATAATGTTACTTGGCCCACTTAGATTACTTGTGAGCTAAATTAATACAGAATGATTTTTAAAATATTTTATTATCAATGTGTATTTTATATTGCAAACTTTTTAAAACTGAGTTGAGCTATAAACAATCAGAATAAACCCAGCACCAGAATTTTAGTTTAATACTTATACTGCCATTTGAAATTCATTTTGCTAGATTATACATATATATGAGAAAATGTCACTCTTCAGAATGGAAACATTTTATCTAGTTGTTAAATTAAAATGGAGACCAGAGCTGAAAAATACCTGAATAAAACAAAGTCAATTAGGTATTGAAAATAACTTTAACCTAACAAATTATAAAGGTAAGCAAAACTTAACTTAGGCTACTTGTTATAAATGCTTATAATAGAGAAAAACAGAACTTAAGTTCAACCAATCAAAAGCAACCAACCTTAAGTAACTTAACTTTCCTACATGATAGGCCAAATCAATCAATCCTATAACTGCAACCAGTCAAATGTCTGCTTTGCTTTACTTCAGTGTTCTTCCTATTAATAAGACTCCTATTTGTACCTTTTTGATGAACCTCCTGAACCACTTCTGATTTGAAGCTTCCCAATTCATGAGTTGCTGTTTGCTCAAATAAACTCTTTTAAATTTTCATTGTGCCTCAGTGTACCTTTTAACACTAGAAACAATAACCAGCAGAATCTTCACAATTTCCACTTAGGCACCTTTACATGAAAATTCTTAGAGTACTAGGTAACCCATATGGAAGCTTTAGAACAACTTTCAAAGAAAAAAATTTTGCATTAACTTATTTTTAAGGAACATGCCCTAGTACATGAGGAAAAAGAGTATATTAACTAGGTATTTCCCAGGTCCATATTAAGTTGCTACAGCTGGGTATAACTATTAAAAAAAACTGGATATAACCATTAGCAGATACTTGGCCTGTGTAAATCAGAACATGTGTTTTGATTTTATGGCAATAGGTTGTAAGCTTTTTGTCACTTGGTCTCTTAAGGCTTCCCAAAATGTGTTAATGTTCCAGGTGTCCATTTAGTTCACTTAGTAACAATATAAAGATTATTTTCCCATCTCAAACTCTAAGAATAAGGCTAATTTCTTGAACTAAACAAATTTATTGTGCTAAAAGAGTCTACATAGTTACTTAAATTTAAAAAATCTTGTTTGAATTTATTTAATGAATGGATTTTTCACAATGTTCCCTATCATTTAAAACAAACCAGTTTTCATAACAAATAATTCACTACTGTATCATTATGTTGCCAATGTTCACACTTTTGACCATAATGTTTCTTCATTTTACCTAACAAGTACAGATCAATAAGTGATAGTCTAACTTGGTGTTTTTTTCCCAGTGTATTCCTCAGAAAAATCTTGTCTGGCTTTCTTATGCATGTTAACGTATTAAATCATCTGAAAAATCTTGCAATAATAAAATCAGTCTGATTTTCTTTAATCAAGCATTTTTTACCATCACTCGGCCATGGAATTCTTACGTCCCATAAAAGTTACTATCTCATGGAGAAAATACTTTAAAAGCCTTGAAATAGAAAAGATACCCAAGTTTTTAATATATATATATATATATATATATAT
>NW_026010662.1:0-3041 GCF_001458135.2 Marmota marmota marmota
AGACAGTATATATATATGTATATTTTTAAACCAGTACTTTGGTTTTGCATTTGAAATCTGATGCCCATTTTGCAGTGGTCCCAATGCCTCAAAAAGCAGGGCCTGACAGGTTTACTGATATTTAAACATGCAGGAAATGCCCCCAGCTAACCCTAGTCATTGTATCTGACGGCTTGTTGGGTCCAGGGAGGCAGTCAGGGCAGGCAGCTGCATAATCAAGTGCTGCACTGGGGATTTTTTAAGCACATTTTCAACCAAGTCTTTTCCAGTAACCCATCTCTCTGAATGATGAGTTGATTTCTTCAGTTCATGTTATAAAATTATGAACCTAGAGTTGTAGAGATAAGTGTTTTCTTTGATAAATCATACAAAGAATTTAGGATTTGGAAGACCCTTAGAGGTCATCTCATCTGAATTCCTCATTTTATAAAAAAGAAGCTTTTGGGCAGTTTGCTTCTTTCAAATTCACAAATACTAATAGTCACTTTTTTAGCCTTATTCTTCCTAATCATTGATCGTATTCATGCGCTTTACTTTTCATAAAAATGTGATTTTTTTACTAGATAAATGCTCTTGATGATAACTACATAGTTTAGCTAGAGAATGGAATCTTGTGTGGGTGTCATTAATTTAGCTACTCCTAAAGGTGTGCATTGCTCTTTAACACTGATTCACTTGAACATTTGTGTAAATTTGTTCAACATTCAGTCAGCATCTTTTATTGAGCTGCTATTGTTCTCCTCTCTAAGATGAGTAAGATATATCCTGTTCTTTGAAGAGCTCATTCCTTTTGTGGGGGGTGGACACTCTAAAAAGCAACTGCAATTTACTGTGACAAGCATTATAAAAGAGAAATATAAGTAGGGACAAAAGTGAGGGAGCAATTAGTTCTACCTGAGATATGAAAGATGGACAGAAAGCAAGTAACACTTGAGCTGTCTCTGAGAGGGGAACAAGTGGTGTGGCAGGAGGGGGAGTTTGAGGAGCTCTATATGGGGGAGGACAATGACTCAAAGTCACTGAAGCATGCAAGAGTATAAAATATACAGGATATGGCATAGCTGGAGTTTAGAGTGTCTACATGCAGAGGGTCTGATGGGTAGGATTTTGGAGGACCTTGCAAGGCAATTTAATGCATAGGGAGTTTGTTGTGTAGTCATCTTACTGTACTATAATAAAATAACAGAGATAATCAGCTTTTAAAGATAAAAGCTTTATTTTTGATCATGGATTTGGACTTTCCAGTCCAAAACTGATTGGCCCTGATGCCTTGGACCTGTTTAAGGCAGCACATCAGACAAGAAGAGCATGGTGGAGCAAAACCACTCAATTCATGACCAAGGAAGTGGAAGAAAGAGAAGAGGGGACTGATTCTACAATATCATTTGAGGGCATTCCCCCAATGACTCAAAGACCTCCTACAAGGCACTAAATCTTAAGCTTCTACTACCACCAATAGCCCCATTCTGGGGATCAAGCCTTTAAAACATAGGTCTTTGAAGCACATTTAAATTCCAAACTATAGCATTTATCTTATATCTGTTATATCTAGGTGATAGAACATGATGATTTGTGGAATGTTATATAGTTTAAAAAGACAACCTTGAAGGGGCTGAAGTTGTGGCACAGTGGTACAGTGCTTGCCTAACACACATGAGGCACTGGATTCAATACTCAGCACCGCATTAAAAAAAAGATAGTGTGTTCATCATCATCTAAAAATATTTTTTTAAAAGGCACCCTTGGGGCTGGAGCTAGGGCTCAGTGTAAAGTGCTCACCTGGCACATGTGAGGCACTGTGTTCTATCCTCAGCACCACATAAAAATGAAATAACAGGTCCTGTGTTCACCTACAATTAAAAAAAAACTACTATTAAACTATTTAAAAAGGTACCCTTGTAGCTTCAATGTATGTAATTTATAAACTGTATCCAGAAAGTACAATAAAAATCTGACCAAAGGAGTAACTTCATTTCTCTTAGTGTGTTTGGTTTTACTCAGCATTACCCACTGTCTAGAAGACACTGTGTCTTAGTCTGTTTTCTGTTGCTATAACAAAATATCACAGACTTGGTAATTTATAATGAATAGATGTTAATTTTGCTCATTATTCTTGGAGCGAGGAATTCAAAGAGCATGATGTTGGCATTTGATCAGCATATTGGGTGAGCCTTTCTGCTGCATCAAACATGGTAGAGAGTATCAGATGGTGAGACAGAAGAAGCTATTTAGATTGAGTTTTTTATTCCTCTTCTTATAAAGCCAATAATGTCACCATGGGGGCTCTAACCTCATAACCTCATTTAATCTTAATAATAACGTCCCAAAGTCTTCTCCTCTAGATAGTATTAATGTATCTTTGCAGATTAAGTTTCAATATAAGGTTAAGAAGGTACAAACACCCAGAGCATATTATACTGGTTATCTTTATTATAGTCCTTAGGGTGCTATAACAAAATATCATTGACTGGGTGGGTTAACAAAAGAAATATAAAATTTCTTAAAGGTCTGAAGTTCAGAAATCCCAGATTGAGGCATTATGGCACATTCAGATTTTGGTGTGACCAGGACCCTCTTCCTAGCTTTTATTTTTATTTTATTTTATTTTTTTAGTATGTCAAAACAAATGTACTGGAATTTAATAGAAATCTGTTAAACATTAAAATAATATGTTACAAACGAAAGCATTCTGCATTAGAACTGTTGAATAGAGAAAGGTGTATGGCCATTATAACCAGGATTTTGGAGGTTGAAAAACTCAAATTCCCATGCTAACTTTGACACCAATTTGCCTTTCCTTTTCAGACTTTTTCTTTTTTTAAAATTTTTTTTATTGTTGGTTGTTCAAAACATTACATAGTTCTTGATATATCATATTCCACACTTTGATTCAAGTGGGTTATGAACTCCCATTTTTACCCTGTATACAAATTGCAGAATCACATCAGTTACACATCCATTGATTTACATATTGCCATACTAGTGTCTGTTGTATTCTGCTGCCTTTCCTATCCTCTACTATCCCCCCCTCCCCTCCCCTC
>NW_026010663.1:0-3041 GCF_001458135.2 Marmota marmota marmota
TCTCGTGGCGGGGATTCACTCGTCTGGGGCAAACTGTCACTTCCAAAAATCCTAGTAACTCCTGGCCGGTCTCTCTTCAGTGGAATTTTGCTAGGAGATTCTCCGCAGGTAGAATCTAAGTGTATCTATGCGTCTCTCTGACCCCATCACTGAGGGGGTACTGAAAGTGCTGCCTCTCCGCCCGCCGCCATGTTGGATCCCCGTCTGGTTCCTTACCGCTTGTTGGCCTCAAATGTGAACACTCAACCCCACTCAAGGCTGAACACTCAACCCCCACCTGTTGGTGCAACAGAAACCCACATCTAGCCCAGGCCCAGTCTGACTGAAGGCAAAAGATGACATCCTTATCAACTACTGTATGATTCAATCATTGTACGTCAACACGGCAGGCTACAGACCCAAAGACCTTATTAGATTTTGGCTATAAAAACTCTTCCCCTACCCTCTCTCTTTCTTCCCTCTTTCTTTCCTCTCTCTCTCTCTCTCTCTCTCTCTCTCTCGTTTACTTCTCTTTTTCTCTCTTTCTTCTCTCTTTCCCTGGTCTCTCTCGCTTTCTCTCTTTCTCACTTCTCTCCCTGTTAATCAGACAAGAAAGATCTTGTTTCTGCAAGAAACAAGCAGCTGCAAGAAAGATCTCTTGGTCACTCTGAGAGTCATGATCACTTTCCTTTCAATGTCAAGTTTACAGAGCAACTAAGGAAGATCTTCAGAAAAACACACAGATCACTGACCACAGGAGTCCTCCTTCTGCCAGGTAATGATGGCACCAGAGACAACTGACAGAGCCTTAGGAAGGGTGATGCTGAGGGTGAATGGCAGGGAGAACACTGACCAGAGAAAAGACCAGTGTAGGTTTGCCAATAAAAAATATATATAAATATGTCAGTAGGTGACACCTGGAATTGCACAGGGACCACTTGTGCAGTCAAATGCTCTATCCCTGAGCTGTGACCCCTTGACTGATTGGGTTCCCCTTAGCATGTGTCACCTGTTCCCATGGCCAAGGACTCCATAGTGCACTGTGAGTGCTATTCCTTCCTCCCTGATGGAAACTGCACATGCACCACAGCTTGACAAGAGACCCCTCTTCAGGCCAGGAGGTCAGCGTCCAGTCCCCAGAGGACTCTTACTTGTCTTTAGGCTCTTTCCTACCCAGTCTGATTGTATGCACATACTCAATTCCCTCAGTAAATGGAATTCTTCCCTCTCTTTTCATTCATAAGTTGAGAAATATGAGAGGGAAGGAGGCTGGGTCCTGGCCACTTCTACAACATATCAGCCACTTCTACAACAAGTACATAAACAAATTTATCCAATGAGACAAATCTAGATTCTTTTTTCTTTCTTTTGTGGTCCTAGGGATTGAACCCCGGCCTTGTGCATGCAAGGCAAGCACTCCACCAACTGAGCTATATTCCCAGCCCTAGACAAATCAAAGTCTTAATGATGTACATTGAATTCAGGTGACCCTCTGTATCAGCTCTCACAGATCTCTGTATCAATCTTTCTTCATAAAAATTCCAGCGTGAAAATTGGAAAAACTGGAAGTACAGCAACAACAAAGACATTCAAATTACTGGAAAAAGGGGGTATATCTTATTTTATAATCTGATGTTACAGCTGGAACACCCTTCTAGATACCTATTTAAATGTTTTCCAGCATATTACTATGATAATACATAAATAACCACTTTAAAACTCAGTGGTGCCACCAATAGCCACCCAGGATTAGGGAAGGTTCCCTGACTGGGCCCTGATTCTGTTACCTGGGACTGACTCCAATTCAGACCTTCTGCATAAGAAATTGCCTGGCTCCACCTTCAGAGAACTAGCACTTTCCATCATTCTCCTTTGTAGTTTATGACAAAGTCAGTGGCAATTATATGAGCAGTCTTCTCAGCTTGCTTCCCATATGTGGAATATTAGAGGCCAAGAGATCTTTTTCTTAACACAGTCTCACTGTCTTTTAGTAAAGGTTGCTAATGCTTTGTCTATACATCTCTCAAAAAAAAAAAAAAAAAAAACCCTCATGAGTGTATTTTGATATTAGGCATATGTCAAGTATAAATTATTCTAACTAGGATCCCCTTCTTGTGGTTGTACATGATGAGGATTCTTATATGAAAACCTCTGGTAGATTCTTATCAGAACATAGGAAAGTTATGTGAGATTCATTCTACTGTCTTTCCTATTTCTATTTCCTCTCCCTTTCCTCCATTCCCCTTTATCTAACCCACTAAACTTCTATTCTCCCTGCCTTGCTGTGTGTTAGCATCTGCATATCAGAGAGAACATTTGACCTTTGGCTTCTTGGGATTGGCTTATTTCACTTAACATGATATCTTCAGATCCATCCATTTACCAGCAAAAGTCATAAAGTCATTCTTTCTTAAGGCTGAGTAATATTCCATTGTGTATATATACCATGTTTTCTTTATCCTTTCATCTGTTGGAGGGGGCACCTAGGTTGGTTGCATAGCTTAGTGATTGTTAATTGAGCTACTATAGACATTGATGTGGCTGTGTCACTGTAGTATGCTGATTTTAAGTCCTTTGGGTAGAGACTGAATATTGGGATAGCTGGGTCAAGTGGTGATCTCATTCCACGTTTTCTGAAGAGTCTTCATACTGCTTTACAGAGGGGTTGCATTAATTTGCAGTCCTACCAGCAATGTATGAGTGTACCTATTTCCCCACATCCTCACCAATGTTTAATGTCACTTGTATTCTTGATAATTGCCCTTCTGACTGGAGTGAGATGAAATCTCAGTGTAGTTTTAATTTGTGTTTCTCTAATCTCTAGAGATGTTGAACATTTTTTCATACATTTTTCGCCATTTGTATTTCTTTTTCTGTGAAGTGCCTGTTAAGTTCCTTTGCCCATTTATTGATTGGTTTAATGGATTTTTTGGTGTTAAGTTTCTTGAGTTTTTTGTTTATCCTGGAGGTTAATACTCTACCTGAGGTGTAGGTGGCAAATTTTTCCCCATTCTGTAGGCTCTCCCTTCATGTTTTGTTTGTTTCCTTTCCTGTGAAGAAGC
>NW_026010664.1:0-3041 GCF_001458135.2 Marmota marmota marmota
TATATACTATGGATATATAAATACATATATATCCTGATTTTTTTTTCCTGTGGAGAAAACTAATACAAATAGTAATGGGGGAAAGGAAGGAAAGGAAACTTATTCATGTGAAATGTACAGACATAATTGATAGGAAGTGCTGGTCAGACAAAGAGTGAGGGTCAAGTGTGGCTCCCATTGTCCTCTACTTGCACAGTGGACTTCAACAGGAAAGGACAGATGTCTCCTGATTGCTGATAGACCATCACATACTTTGGTGGTATAAACTGGTCACTGGCACCACCCCAATAGAGTGTGAGGACACACTAAGAGAAAAAAAAAAAGCTCTTAAACTTGCTCAAAGTTTTCATTTGGCATTGCTCCTAGGATAACCTGACTCCTAAGCATACTTGAGCCTTCCTCCCTCCACCAGGAGTGACCCCTCCTAGCTCTGCACACAACTTTATGCTCTTCCCCCAGGACAAGTGAAACTCTCTCCTTGTTCACACCTGCAGGAAAGTTATTAAATGTACATTACAGCTGTCAAGTTATTAAATGTACACCTGCAGCTTTACCCATAACCCCACCCCCAAGGTGGCTGATTCTCTACTGGCTTTCCATGGTATGTGCTACCTGCAGAAATTTATCATATTTCTTATAATATGGCTTATAATAATTAGCTACTTTTTGATGACTGCATAACTCTTACATAATAGGACATTTGTAATTTGGTATAGAGCATCTTGCTTTTAATTCTGAGAAGAAAGTAAGAGTATCTAAATCTAGGCATACTGTATTCTTTTCATGAATATTTGCTGAGAAAGCCCTACTTTCCCTCTTGTGTCCTCAATTTGGGAGGATGAAAACAGGGTTGATGTAGGATAGCATGAGACCTCATGCATGGTGCCTACCATTGCTCTTGTCTTGTTCTGTTTCTTCAGACTTGACACTTTTCTGGATGACTAGAAACAAGTCATTTCCAGGGCCTCAGTTTCCTTATTGGTGACCTAAGATTATTTGCATGGATACTTCTAGGATTCCCTAAGGTTCTTTCATTCTTGGGTGCCTCAAAATGAATATTTTTCTTCTATCTTTTCTTTGGAGAGGGATTGGTCATCATCTTTTGTTGGCATAATAATTATAATCATGTATTTTTATTTAAAAATTCTTTTCCAATGAATAATCAGAGCATAAAGAGGAAGAACAAAGCCTTCTCTTACCAATTCCTGTCTCAATGCAGAAAAGCACATGAATCACCAAAAATGTTAATGATATTTTTAAAGTACATAGAAAATGATATAAAAAATCAAAGCCCAATATTTACCAGAGAAGGACAACCAATTTTTGACTGTCTATTCTTCCTCTTCCCTAGAAAAATACTCTAAAGTAGTTCACAAAAAGAATGCTAGGTTAATGCTAAACTGTGGAGTGGCTTACAGTTTATTGGAGATGATGGAGTGAGAGAAACTATCTGCAGCGTGTGGTTCCAAGGCCTGTTCAATGCAAAGCATAGGAAAACACTGAGACTGAATGTAGGTTGTGAACAGCACCTTCCTTCTGAATGTAACCAGGCAATTGTGCCACCCCATCGGAAGGGTGTCAAATGCTGAGTGAAATCCAATAAAACTTATCCAACTAAAAGCTTTTGTCTGTGACAGAGGGACTCATCAAAAAGGAGATCTTGCAGTAATAACATAATTATAGCCATCTCATGACTGATGGGTGGGAGTATCATGACAGTGGCTTTCCTTCTTGAAGCCTTCTGACAGGGAGAACTAGATACCGTTTAAGTCTTTGTTAGGTGACTACAGAATGAATCAAATAAATGGACTCTGATCTTTTACATGGAAGGACCAATTTCAGAAGATGCTGCTCTGCTGACAGACGCAATAATGAAACATCACAGTGGGCTGAACATGAGTGTATGAGAAGGAACAGACGGAGCTGTCTTGGGCAGTGAGCTAACGGCTCTCTGTGTTTGCAGAACATTCCTTAATATAAAATCCAGCAAAGCTTCATTGGTTACCAGGTATTTTAGCCAGATCTCAATTTATGACATAAATGTCAAAATGTATTAGGCTAGAAAATGGAGCTAGCAGAACTGAGAAGAGAAATGTTCTTCAATAGGTTAATGGGAAATAATACACAGCTTCATAATTAAATACATTCCTTTCCTTGTTTTGCTTGAGGTCATTGATGAATATGACCAATTTCAGACCTTACCAGCAAAAGATAATTGTTCCTGAATTTTCTACTTAGCTGTTTGCCTTTATGTTATGTTTCTGTTAGGTAAAAATTTTGAAAGAGAGTGGATTCCTATTTGTAAAACTTGGGTTGGCTTGATAGACTATGGCTTATGGCTAATGTGTGTCATTTCTGGTGTATTGATTATCAGTATTTCCCATTCATTGGTATTTTTCCTCTAGTCGAATCAAGTAGTTGAATTTGTAAGGGCATTCTTTCTGGACTCATATCACTTTCCCAAAGACCTCTAGTAATATCTACTTTTGGTGAATCAAACCATTTAGATATGTGGAAGACTCTCAAACATTAACATCTGCTCAGGTTTCAATGATAACCAGAACATCAGAAGTATAAATAAGAGAAATGTGAAGAACATACAAAGGCCGTAGTCTCTTGTCCATCTCAATAAGATGGATATCCCTATTATTCAACCCTTGTAGGGCTTCACCATCCCCAACACTGCTCACCAGCTTGGCAGTAAGACGCTAGTCTGGGTTTCTTATGGTTTGTATCTAGAATGCTCCCCAGAGGATTATGTATTGAAGTCTTAGTCCCAAGTGCAACCATGTTCAGAGGTGGGACTTTTGGAAACTGATTGAACAATGAAGACTCTGTTCTCATCTCCAAATTAACATTTTGATGGCATTATTGAAAGGTGGAACTTTGGTGAAGGAGTTGGTCCTCGGGGGCAACATCTTGTCCCCTGTCACCTCTTCATCTCTCCCTTTCCTTCCCTTCCCTTCTTTTCTACCCCACCCCCACTCCCTTTCCCCTGTCTCTATGAGCTGAGCAGCTTTCTTCTTTCTCACCCTCTGCCA
>NW_026010665.1:0-3041 GCF_001458135.2 Marmota marmota marmota
ATATATATATATATATATATATATATATATATATATATATATAGCAGCAGAATGTTATTTTTAAAACCAAAAAGAAACTCTTTGAATATGTTTAACTTCTATTTCTGAAATTTCAATGAGATTTTCAATAAATATTTTAAAATTCAAATGACTGAAACTTTGGTTTAAATAGAAGATGACACCAAGTTCTAATGAAATAAAATCTAAATAATAGATATAAAATATGCTAAATGTGATGAAATAATACTTCATGGTATGAATATTTAGAAATTGATTATGTTTAATATACTCAAAACATGTTTTCAGGCAACATTCTTAAGCTTTTATAAAAAAAAATCCTACATAAAAGCTGGCTCACAGTATATTAAGAGAAGGATGTTTTATGATATTGCAAGCAATAAAAGTGTGATTTTCCCTGATCAGCAACTCTATTACTTTCATTAAGGAATAAACATAGTATAGTGCCTCTTTTTGTCCCCCATAGTCTACAAAATATAAGATTACAAGTGTAAACAAGTGAAGACAGACACTGTCTCCCAGATTCTCACCCTTGTGATAAAAATAAATCTTTGTACATTTCTGATTAACACAAAATACAATATACCAAACTGAATAATAGCTTAGAATCTACAGGGACCATGGGTGACTTCATTGTGTCTGGTACCCTTTGTCACTATTACGTTTTGAATGGGCAGAACTGATTCACCTATCACTGAATCCACATTTGTGTAACACAATGATCAACAATGGTGTTTCTTCAAATCACCAGTCACTTCTTTTACAAATTTACTAGGATAATATTTTCTGCGAGTATCAACATAAAGGATATCTTATAAGATAACTAATTTGAAATAATGTTCAATTCATCATATTCGTTATTCTACTTACTCATATACTGAACACATAAACCTGTGTGTGTGTGTGGGTGTGTGTGTAGAAAAAGAGAGAAAGAGAGAAAGACAGAAGGAGATATCAGAGACAGATACGGATATCGAATGTATCCAGAATTTTGTTTAGCTGTCTATTTTAATACAGTTTATCACATTTCTTATATGCTAAGACCATATTCTTTCTAAATCAGTTGGAAAACTGCCAAAGCAATGGATTCACATTGATGAAAAATATTAGTAAATGTGAATCGTAAGCTTATTCTCGGGAAATGAATATAAAATAGAAGCATTTTCAAGGATTGGAGAATCTAAAGTAGGAATATTAAAATGATTAGTGGTATGACAGACATGAAAAATCTTCCTGGTAGTTTGAATACAAAGGTATCAAGAGGTAGAATGAGTGTTGAATTTATGTTGTGGAAAATTGGTCCCAAGTTGGTTTTCCACTTCATCAGAAAGCACTTTTGTCTTGTATGCAAACAGTTAATGAAGCATGCCATTACTGAATTGTTTTAACTAGTATGAGAAATACCTCACCTTTTTTCCTTTTTCTTTTAGGAAGTTTTAATACAAATAGTGATACATCTTAAATGTGCGAAACTCAATTCTAGTTTTTTAGAATAAAGGAATAACCTAACTATTCATGACTTAAATATTTTCATTTTCAGTTATGAATTATTCTGTATTGAAAGGCAGCAAAAGATCCATCAATTCCGTTGTACAATAACAAATGGGTAATGCGAATGATCCAGTCATTACATTTTCATCCAGAAACCTACCTTTAGTTTGAGTATTTTGAAGCAGTGAGCCTTTTGATTTAGTTTTTAAAGCCTTTGGCAGGTGGCAAAATTTTGTTCCAACAACACTCATGTGATTGGGAACAAAGGAATTCTTTCAAGAGGTTTGTGGTTTTACCTTTATACCAATTTCAAAGAAAATGGGATGATCATTTCTTTCATATTGAAATTAAACTAAACAGAAGGGGCAGGAAAAATTACACATTATAGGAAATAATTGCACTAAAAAAAGAGCTTTTCATAGACTTATTCAAACTATACTTTATACTTGTAATAACAAAGTGTTCACCTGCATAACTTTTTCACAATATGATAATTTAATCCTTATTTTGCATTTCTTCTATTTGATATTAAAAATCCCCATTTTCAATTCAAGCATATGGCCTCATTATTGTTTTGTATAAAACATTAGGCCTCATATGCTATGATCTTAATGTAAAAGAGTTAAGTTCTATCTACAGTTAGTTACCTAGCCCTGTAATAATAAGTGTTTCAAAATGCCTCAAATAAATTATTTTGTTATATTGGTGTTCCAAGATAAAAAAGAAATTCTGGAAAATGACAGACTAATTTTAGAGGTAGGTTTAACTTTAGTTATCCCTAAACATGAATCAGGTTTGTCTCTTAGAAATTAGATTGTTGTTGTTTTAATACTACCATAAAAAATGCTTGATGTAAGTGACCACTAAGTTATTGTAAAAACATTTCATTGGGAATATAAAAAGATTCTTGTCAGCAATTGCACATATGTTCCCTGTTCAGGGTTGGTGACTTACGGAGAGTAGTTAAAACATGATCAATTAACCAAAAAATTCAGAATGATTGCAAGATGCACCAGTTTCAAGGGAGCGGGAGTCATAAAAAGTTAGACATTTTAAACAGTGAGAATTTTTGAAAATTATTGCATTTGTTTTCTCATTTTGGGAACAAAGATTCTGATTCCCAGAACTATTCAGTGGTGAGTAGTATGTCATCATCATAGCACTCTATAATTTCTAGTTTCATCAGTCAGATTTAGATTATGAATTAGAAACAAGTATCTGCAATACAGATTACATCTTATTTTATAGTAAAATATATAAATCATAAATTTATCCATAAGAAAGACAACTGAATTGACAAGAAAGGCACTTGAAAACCACTTCTTTAAAAAATTTATTTATTCATTTTTGTGTGGTGCTGAGGATCAAACCCAGGGCCTAATACATGCAAGACAAGTGCTCTCCACTGAGCTACAGCCTCAGCCCCTCCCCTTAAGAACCACTTTTATATGCACACTAAAAAACATTTTTTCCTGAACAATATGATATATATATATATATATATATATATATATATATATATATATATTTAT
>NW_026010666.1:0-3041 GCF_001458135.2 Marmota marmota marmota
TATATATATATATATATATATATATATATATATATATATATATATTATATATAAAGGGTTGGGAATGTGATTCAGTGACTAAGTGCTCCTGGGTTCAATCCATGGTATTAAAAAAAAAAAAAGAGAGAGAAGGAGGAGGAAATAATCACAAAAAGGAGAATAATAAAGAAAAAATAAGAACACACTGTCATTTATGCAGGGATAATCACTATGAGATAACAACAAGCATGTTAACTCTCTGTATCAACAGTATTTACATTTTAGACATCACTGTTCCATAATGAGTTCTGGAATTCAAATACTTGGCTTCTTGAACCCCTTCTACCATTTAACCTTAACTCTATCTTCAATGGTTGAATTACACAAATTTTATGGATTTCGGAAAGAACACCAATATGATTCTTTTCTTGTAAGAGATTTAGGCATTTAATTCATTTGCACAAAACCCAAATCCAAGTATAAATTGCCTATCATTAATTCTTATTTTGATTCTTCTATTTTAATTTTTGGTTTTTGCTTCTCTTAAAATACACTGGCTCTCTCAATGGTAATTAGCATAGTACTTTCAAATCCAAAAAGAGAGGGGGCGGAAAAGCAATGGAAATAGAATTGAGTACTACAGGGTTACTCAAAACTGAGCTGCAAGAAGGATGAAGTTTCTAAAGAAAACATTTTTTAAATATTTGTTTTATTATTTTAACTTCCACCAAATGTTATGAATTTTCATCAGTGACACTCAGCATTGCATATGTGAGCTTGCCCAGTGACATTTCCATAAAAATACCCGAAAGATGACTTCATTTCCAAAGGCTATTTAATTTATATAATTGAAGATATGTTTAACATTTTTCTTCATTTGAAAATAAATAACCTTACCTTCCTTAAATATCACTCTCTGAATTCCACAGAACATAAAGAGTTTACCGGATTCGATTATAATATGTTGGGTTACCCGACAACCATCTTTTTTTTTTTTTTAATTCCAAGTAAATGATCAGTCCATCCCTACTAAAAAAAAAAACCAAAAATAAAATATAGTTTTGATATATTTCATAGGATTGGGATTAAATTTTGAAATATTTTCAGAAGTTCAATTTGGAAAATAAGGTTAAATATGTAGCATAAAAGACCACCAGGAAAACATGGTGTTTCTAAGGAATTTTGAGCAAATATTGTAAAATAATTTATTTTATATATATGGATAAACTGAAAAATTAAAAGGTGTACCCATTAACCAAATTTAAAACTGAAACCAATTCCCAGATTCAACTATATGAGGATACATTTTCAACCAAATAGTTGCTTGACAGTCCGTTGATCCTTTCTTTATACTCAAGTTCTTACATTTTGTTTATAAACCTTAAATTTACTGAGCTACAACTTATTGTATATAGTGTCTAATTCATAGGAAGAAGAATTTATCTCTTCTTTAAAGGGAGTTAAAAATAAACCTCTCAGATTTACTACTGAAATGAAGTTAAAGACATATCTTCATTAGGACACAGGAGAGAACAGAGGAAAGAAAGACATGTCAAACATGGAAAGGTCCATTCCTCTGTTTTAACTCTGAGCATAAACTCCAGCAGAATGGACTTTGCAGTGGCATGGCATATAAGCGAGAGCTTTCTTTGATCAACTCTATTTCTAGTGGTAAGTTTTTTTGTTTTTGTTTTTTTGGTCAGGTGGAGGAGCAGATTTTTGTTGTTGCTATTTGCAGCTGACATTATGAATCAATTTAAAACTAATGTTTGTACAAATCATTTCACAATATATCCTGGTAAATTTCTGAATATCAAAATGGATGACGATTTAAAACCAGCAGGATTCAGAGGTAGGAGGATAGACAAGGAGAACAAGAAGGGCTGTTACTTTCATATTATCAAACAATCTGTGATTTTCACCAGTATTACTGTGGGTACTAGGCTTCTGATTTAGGAAAATGTCTTTATAGGTTTTGCCTGCAATATACAATAAATCATTTAGCAGAGGGGTTTTTTTTTAGTTTTTTGTTACATTGGACATGATGAAATGTATGTGTTTTAATGTGTGTGTAGTTTATACTTTGATTTCTCCAATTATTAATATCAAAGATTAAAATAGATCTTCTATTTTTCTGTGTTAATATAAAATCTCTGTGTTAATTCTTCTCTTTCTTATGATGTTCCGATATTTGTAAAGTTTTAGACCCCACTGTTTTGTTAAATTATATATATATATATAATTTTTAGAAATGATTTGCCTAGTAAAGTTCAAATCGTAACCACACTTATAACTAGTACTTTATACTTACTGTTATGATGAATTGGCTTCAATTTTCATCACCAGATCTTCTTTTATTTTTTACCATTTTTTTGCTCTTTAATGAGTATATTAACTGGATGCATATTTCTTCATACTGTTTCATAACAAGTGTGAAGGATCTGCATGCTTTGCAAGCTCTTGAAAACAGAAGGTTATTTTACAGATAAGGAAATAAAGTTTTGAGGTCAAAACTCTTTGTAGTATAATGATAGCTGACATATATGTAGCATGAATTATGCTCGTCATTTCTACTTGTTTTCTGCATACCATATCAACAATTCTACCAGGTGGAAGACATTTACTCTGCCTATTTTTATAGGTGAGAACATTGAATCTTGGTGCAGCCAAGTCTCTTGACAGGGAATCACACATAAGTAAACGGAAGAGTTGAGTCTCCCAATCACCAGTACTTTGTACCCTTCAAAATTGCAGCTCAGTAGATGTGAATTTCAACTGTGCATGTATCTCTGAGGTCATCTTCTTAATATTTATTCTCTAGTTGACCTTTTATTTCCCTGCCTAGATGATTTCGGATTTTATAAATATAATTAATTCAAATGTTTATGAGAAAAATTTTCCCAGACTGCCTCTATGTATTACTATAATTTCATTGACTTTTTTTCTTTGAATGGGAAGGGACTCTAATCATCATAAAGAACTAAGTGTGTGTGTGTGTGTGTGTGTGTGTGTGTATAATATATATATATATATATATATATATATATATATATATATATATA
>NW_026010667.1:0-9358 GCF_001458135.2 Marmota marmota marmota
CTTACTCTAACACTTATTTTAATTTTAACCATAACATTAAACCTAACCCTAACCTATCACTAACCCTGACCCTAACCCAAACCAAAATTCTAACCCCAACTCTAACCCTAAACCTAACCGTAACATAAACCCTAACCATAACCATAACCATAAGAATAACTGAAACCTAACACTCACCAAAACCTAACACTAATCTAAAGCCTTATCCTATCCCTAACACTAAACCTAATCCTATCCCTAACACTAACCATACCCTAATCCTCATCCTAAAGATAAGAAAAACCTTAACCCTAAACTTAACGATAACACTAACCCTGAAACTATTCCTAACCCTAACACAAAACCTAACCCTAAACTTAACCCAAACCCTAACAATAACCCTAACCATAACCATAAAACTAACCCAAACACAAATCCTAAGCCTAACCTAAACCATAACACTAACCCTAACCCTAACACTACCCTAAAACTAACCTCAAGCCTCACCTTAACTCTAATCCTAACCGTAACACCCTAACCCTAATTCTAAAGCTATCCCTAAACCTAACTCTAAAACTAACCCAAACACTAATCCTAAACCTAAATGTAACACTAACGATAACCATAAACCTAACCATAAACCTAAATTTAACACAAACTCTAACCTTTACCTTAACCCTAACACTAACCCTAACACTAAACTTAACCCTAACACTAACCCTAAAAATACCCTAACCCTAACACTAAACCTAAAAGTAACCATAACCCAAACACTTAACCTGTCCTTATTCCTAACCCTAACACTAACATTAAACCTAACACTAACCCTAAACCTAACCCTAACCCTAACCGTAACCCAAACACTAAACCTAACCCAAAACATAACACTAATCCAAAGACAACACCAACCCTAAAATTTTTCTAAATTTAACCCTAACCCTAACTCTAACACTAAACCTAACACTAACCCTAATCCTATCCCTAACCTTAACACTAACACTAACACTAACCCTAACTCTAACACTAACCCTAAACTCAACCCTATTCCTATCACTAACCCTAACCCTAACCGTAACTCTAAACCTACCCTTAATCTATCCCTAACTCTAACCTTAACCATAACACTAACACTAACCCTAAAAATAACCCTAACACTAACCCTAACCTACCCATAACCATAAAACTAACCCTAACCCACAAGTACACCTCACTTTAGCCCTGTTACTAACCATAACCCAAGACCTAAATCTAAATTTAACCCTAACACAAACCCTAACCATAACACTTACCCTCACACAATTCATAACTCTAACACTAATACTATACCTAACACTATCCCTAAACCTAATTTTAACCCTAACTCTAAAATTAACCCTAAGCATAACCTGAACTCTAACTCTAATTCTAACCCCAAAAGTAACCCTGACCATAACCCTAAATGTAATCCTAAAACTAACCCTAAACTTAACCCTAACCCTAACTGTAACACTAACCCAAAATGTAAACCTCACCTATCCTGAACCCTAACCCTAAACCTAACCCTCACCCTAAGCCTAACACTAACACCAATCCTAACACTAAGAGTTAAACTAACACTCATTTTTACCGTAACACTAACCATAAACCTAACCATTACATAAACATAACCCTAACCCTACCCCTAACAATAACCCTAACTGTAACCCTAACCCTATCCTTAACCCTGACCCTAAACCTAACCCTAATGTAACCCAACTTAACCCTAACCCTAATACTAACACAAACCCTAAACCAAACCTAAACCGATACCTAACCTAACTCTAAACCTAACCCTTACCTAAACCTAACCCTAACCCTCACCTGAACCCTAATTCTACCCTGCTACATAACCCTAATTCTAAACCTAATAAACACCCTAATTGAAAAACTATCACTAAACCTAAACCTTAATATAACCCAAACCCAAACACTAATGCTAACCTAACCCTAACCATAACCTTAACACTAACCCTAATTCTAAACCTAACAGTTAAACTAAAACTCACTGTTACTGTAACACTAACCCTAAACATACCCTAACACAAAACATACCCCTGAACCTAATACTAATACTAACCCTAACCCTAAACCTAAACCTAACTATAAAACTAACCCTAAACCTAACCCCAACCCTAACCCCAACCCTAAACCTAAAACTAACCATAACCCTAATCATAAATCTAAAACTAACCCTAAAAATAAATTTAACCCTAACAAAAACGCTAACCCTAACCTTAAACCTAACCTTATCCATAGCCCTATCCCTATCCTTAACACTATCACTAACCCTAACCCTATCCCTAACACTAAAGCTAACCCAAAACCCAATCCTATCTCTAACACTAACCCTAACCCTCATGCTAAAATAAACCCTATACCTAACACTAAAACTAACCCTAACCCTAACACTTACACTAACCATAAAGCTCAACATAACCCTAAACTTAAACCTAAAAGTAAGCCTAAACATAACCCTAACACTAACTCTAACCGTAACACTAGGCTTAACAGTAACACTAAACTTAAACCTATCCCTAACCCTAACACTATCCCTAACCCTAACAAAAACACTAACCCTAGACCTAAACCTAAACCTAACACTAACCTTATAACCCTAACGCTAACACGAACCCTAACCATAACGCTAATACTAACCCTAACATTAAACCTTACACTAACACTAAACTTAATATTAACCCTAACACTAACCCTAACCCAAACCCTAACTCTAACCCTAAACCTAACTCAACCCTAAACCTAACAGTAAGCACAACCCTAACACTTACATGAAACCTAATACTAAACCTTAAACTAAAGTGAACCGTTACACTAATCCTAACCCTAACCCTAACACTAACCCTAATCCTAAAACTAATCCTAACCCTAACACTAACCTTAACCATAACCCTAACGCTAAAACTAACCATATCCTTAAACCTGAAATCATCACTAACCCTAACCCTAACCCTAAAACCTAAAATTAACCCTAACTCTAGCCCTAAACCTAACCTTAATCCCAAATACAACACTAACTCTCACCCTAACCCTTACCTAAGCCTAACAGTAACCCTAAAGCTAACAATAACCCTTACCATAACCCAAACCCTAAACTTAACTCTCATCCTTACCCTAACCCTATAACTAACAGTAACCCTATCCCTTACCCTAATAAACCTAACATAATTTCTAACCTTAACCCTAACATGAAACCTAACCCTAACCCTAACCTTTTCTCTAACACTAAACCTAACCTTAATATTAACCCTATCCTAATACTAACCCTAACTGTAACTCTAATACTAAACTAACACTAAACCTAATCCTAACCCTAACCCAAACCCTAATCCTTACCATAACAGTAACACTAACCATAACCCTAACACTAACCTTAAACTGAAAATTCACTCTAACCCTAACCCTAAATCTAAAAGTAATCTTAACACTAAACGTGACAAAACCATGACACTAACCCTAAACCTAACTCTAAAACACACCCAAACACTAATCATAAACTTGACCCTAATCCAAACGGTAAAATTAACACTTTAAACCTAAAGCTAACGTAAACCATAACCTTAACCTTAACACTAACCCTAAACTTAATCCTAAACCTAAACTAACCCTAAACGTAACCCTATCTTGAACCCTAACATTAACCAAACCCTAACCCAAACCCTAATTTTAACCAGAACCAGAACCTTAAACATAATCCTAACCATAACACTAAGACAAAACCTAACCCTAACCCTAACACTAACCCTAAACCTAAACCTAACCCTAACCGTAACCCTACACTAACACTAATTTTAACCATAATCCTAACCCTTACACTACACCTTACCCAAATCCTTACACTAAACCTTACCTTAACCCTTAACTTAACCCTAACCCTAACAATAACCTTAACCCTAACCCTAAACCTAATCCTAACCATAACACTAACCGTAAACCTAAACCTAACCATAATCCTAACTCTACTCAGAACCCTAACTCTAACCTCATCCCTAACATAACACTAACAGTAACTCTATCCCTAAACATAATCCCAACCCTGAACCTAACCCTAACAATACACCTAACCTTAACCTAACCCTAAACCTAAACCTAACCCTAACACAAAACCTAAAACTAACCCTTACACAAACCCTAACCCTAACAGTAATATTAACTCAAACACTAACCCTAATCCTAAACCTAAACCTAATCCTAATCCTAAGAATAACCCTAAACCTAACTCTAACCCTAACCCTAACACACTAACACTAACACTAACCCTATCCTAACACTATCCCTAAGCCTCACCATAACCCTAAAGCAAACCGTAACACTAACCCTAACTCTAACCCTACACTAACCCTAAATCTAAGTCTAACACTACCCCAAAAACTAATCCTAAACTTAATCATAACCCTAAACGTAACACTAACCCTAACCATATACCTAACCCTAAACCTAACTCTAACACTAACCCTAATCCTAACCCTAACATGAATCCTAACCTTAATCATCAACCTAACACTAAACCTAACCCTAATCCTAACACTAACCCCAACACTAACCCTAACCCTAAGCCTAACCCTAAAATTAACCATAACCGTAACACTAAACGTAAACCTAACTCTATACATAACCCTAACCCTAACACTAATCCTAATGCTAACCCTAACCCTAACCCTAATTCTAACCCTAAACCAAACGTTATGCTACCCCTAACCCTAACCATAATCCTAACATAAACCCTATAGTAAAACATAACACTAACCCTAACACTTATCTAACCGTAACTGTAACCCTAACATGAACCCTAACCCTATCACTAACCCAAACCCTAATCTAACACTAACCCTAAACCCAACACTAACCCTGTCACGAATTCTAACCCTAACCCTAAACTTAACAGTGACAGTAACACTAACCCTAACCCTAACACTATACCTAACCTGCCCATTACTGTAAAACTAACCCTAACCCTAAGCCTATGCTGCACTCTAACCCTCTTCCAAACCGTAACATTAACTGTAATAATAACTCTAACTCTCACATTTCATACTACCCCTAAATTTAAATATAACCCTAACACAAACACTAATCCTAAACCTACCCATAACCCTACACATAACACTAACCCGAACCCTAACACTAACACCAAACCTAACTTTTAAACCTAACCCTTACAGAAAACCTAAACCTAAACCTTATCCTAACACAAACCATAATTCTTACCCTAACACTAACCTAACACTAACCATAACCCGAAAAATATTGCTAATTCTAAAACAAACCCTAACCCTAACCCTAACCCTAACCCAAAATGAACCTTAATCATATACCTGAACCTAACCCTAACCCTAACATTAACTAAACCCTAACCCTACCGTAACGTAACACTAATTCTAGCCGTAATCTAACCCTGAAAGTTACCCTAAACATATCCCTTACCCTAAAAATATCCTTAATTTTAACCCTAACACTAACACTAAAACGTACACTAAACCTAACCCTAACCCTAACCCTCAGACTAAACCTTACTTTAACAAAAACCTTAAGCCTAACACTAACCATAACACTAACACTAACCTATCCTACCAGTAACACTAAATCTAACTCTAAACCTAATCCTAACTTTCCATTCTAACTCTAATCCTAACCCTAACCCTAACACTTAACCTATCACTAACCTTAACATAAACCCTAAACTTAACCCTTACCCTAACACAAAACATATCCCTGAACATAACACTGATATTAATACAAACAGTAAAACTAAACCTAACTCTACAACTAACCCTAAACCTAACTCAAACCCTAATTCTAAACCTATCCCTAAAACTACCCCTAAACATAATCCTAATATAAACTCTAAAACTAACCCTAATAATAACCCTAACCATAACCATAACACTAACCCTAACCCTATCACTAGGCCTAGCCCTAGCCCTAAATCCATCCCTAAACCTAACACTATCCCTAACCCTAACACTAAACCTAACCCTAACTGTAACCCTAAAACTAACCTTAAGCCTCACTCTAAATCTAATAGTAACCATAAAACTATCCCTAACCTAACCCTCACACAAATCCTAAAAATAAACTTAACTCTATCACAAACGACAATCCTAACACTATCACTAATACTAACACTAACCCTAATGCTAAAAGTAACCCTAAGACTAACTTTAACACTAACTTTAAACCTAACCCTAATTCTAACCGTAAATCTAACCCTAAACTTAACCCTTACCTAAACATAACCCTAAACCTAACAATAACCCTATCCCTAACCCTAACCCGAATCCTAACCCTAACCCTCACCCTATCCCTAATGTAAACCTAACCCAAACCCTAACCCTAATTCTCACACAAACCCTAACCCAAACCATAACCCTAAACGTAACCTAACCCTAACACGAACCCTTACCTAACCCTAAAACTAATTATCACCCAAACCATAACCCTAACCTGCTTCCTTATCCTAATGCTAAACCTAATACTAACCCTAATTCAAACCATAACCCTAACCCTAAACCTAAATATAGCCCAAACTCAAACTTTAAGGCTAACCCTAACTCGAAACCTAACCTTGACATTAAGCCTAACACTAAACCCAACCCTAATACTAATCATAAACCTAACCCACACCCTAACACTAACCCTAACCGTAATCCTAAACCTAACCCTAACACTAGCTCTAACACTATCCCTAACCCTAATACTAACCCTAAGCCCCACCCAACCGTCACCCTAAACCTAAACCTAACCCGAACCCTAACCCTAACATGAGCCCTAAACCTACACCTAAACCTAAACCTAACACTAACACTAACCCTAACCCTAAAACTAACACTAACCCTAACCATAACACTAACCCTAAACCTAACCCTTTCCCTAACCTTATCCCTAACAGTAACCATAACCATAACCCTAATACTAACACTAACACAAATTGTAATCGTAAACCTAACCCAAACCCTAAACCTTACCCTAACCCAAAACCTAACCTTAAACCTAAAACTAACCCTAACTCTAACCCTAAATTTAACTCTAACACAAACCCTAACCCTAAACCTAACATTGCTTCTAACCCTAACTATAACCCTAACACCAACCCTAAGCCTCACCCTTACACTCACCCCAACCCTAAACCTAAAGCTATCCTTAACCATAAACCTAACCCTAACCCTAACACGAACCCTAACCCTAAACCTAACAATAACACTAACACTAACCCTAACTGTAACCCTAAAGCTAACACTAAACCTACCCTGAGACTTACATTAAACCTAACCAAAAACCTAAAATAAACCTAACCCTAAAAATAACCCTAACCTAATACTAACGCTCACACTAACCTTAGCCCTAACCCTAACACTAATCCTAAAGCTAACCCTAACACAAATTCTAATATTAATCATAAAAAAAACCCTAACAGTAACAGTAATTTTTACTCGAACACTAACCCTGATACAAAACCTAAACCAAATCCTACTCCTAACAATAACCCTAAACCTAACTCTAAACCTAACCCTAACACTTTAAAACTAAAGCTAACACAAACCATAACCTTAACCCTAACATGAACCCTAAACCTATACCTAAACCTAACCCTAACACTAACCTTAATCGTAACCCTATCTTGAAACCTAACACTAACCTAACCCTAACCCAAACCCTAATTTTAACCGTAACCAGAACCTTAAACATAATCCTAACCATAACACTAAGACAAATCCTAATCCTAACCCTAACACTAACCCCAAAACTAACCCTAACCATAACACTAACCCTAACCATAACTCTATACTAACACTAATTTTAACCCTAACCCTAAGCCTAAGCCTACACCTTACCCAAAACCTTACCCTAAACCTTATCTTAAACCTTAGCTTAACCCTAACCCTAAAAATAACCCTAACCCTAACCCTAAACCTAATCCTAACCATAACACTAACCGTAACCCTAAACCTAACTGTAATTCTAACCCTACCCCTAACCCTACCTATAACCCTATCCCTAATGTATCACTAACACTAACAGTAACTCTATCCTTAAAACTAAACCCAACCCTGACCCTAACCCTAACAATAACCCTAAACTTAACCTAACCATAACCCTAAATCTAACCTTAACACAAAACCTAAAACTAAACCTAACACAAACCCTAACCCTAACAGTAATATTAACTTGAACACTAACCCTAATCCTAAACCTAAAACTAATCCTAATCCTAACAATAAACTTAAACATAAACCTACCACTAACTCTAACCATAACACTAGGCCAAACCCTTGCACTAACACTAAAAGTATTTCTAACCCTAATACTATTCCTAACCCTAACCCTAACAGTAACAGTAACCCTAAACCTAAACTTAAACCTAAAACTAAACCTAAACCTAACGCTAACAGGAACCCTAACCCTTACCCTAACCCTAACCCTAAACCTAAACCATATCCTAACCCTAACACTAACCCTAACCCTAAACTTAACCCTAACCCTAACACAAAACATAATCCTAAACCTGAACTAACCCTATCACTAACCCTAACACTAACCCTAAACCTAAAATTAATCCTGACTCTAACTCTAAACCGAACCCTAATTCCAACCCTAAACCTAACCATAACTCTGAACCTTACCTAAGCCTAACATTAACCCTAAAACTAACAATAACCCTTACCTTAACCCAAACCCTTACTCTAACTCTCATCCTAACCCTAACCAAAAACTAACAGTAATTCTAACCCTAACCATAACTTAAACCTAGCATTATCTCTAATCTTAACCCTAACATGAGCCATAACCCTAACCCTGACCTTAACCCTAACAAAAAATCCTAACCCTCATATTAACCTAACCCTAACACTAACCTAATACTAATCGTAAACCTAACCCTAACCCAAATCCTAATTCTTATAATAACCGTAATACTAACCCTAATCCTAACGCTTAACCTAATTTTAAAACTTACCCTTAACCTAACCCTAAACCTAAACCTAATCCTAACATACACCTAAATATAACCCTAACACTAAACCTAAACTAATTCTAACCCTTACCAAACACTAATCCTAAACTTAACCTAACTCTAACTGTAACACTAACACTGAGCCTAACACTAACCCTAAACATAACCCAAACACAAAGTCTAATCCTAAACCTAACACGAACCCTAACACTAATCCTCACACTTAACCTTACCCTAACCTTAACACTAACCCTAAACCTATCCCTAACCCTGACACTATCCCTAAAATAACCCCAATTCTAACACTAAATCTAAACATAAACCGAACCCTAACACTAACCCTACAACTAAACCTAATCCTATTTCTGACCCTGACCTAACCCTATCCCTAACCCT
>NW_026010667.1:12810-19025 GCF_001458135.2 Marmota marmota marmota
CCTAAATTTAAATCTAACCCTAACACTAACCTTAACCCTAAACCTAAACCAAACCCTAACCCTAACCCTAATCTATCACTAACTCTAACTCTAATTCTAAACCTAACCCTAAACCTAAACCTAACACTAACCCTAAATCTACACATCCATAACCCTAATCCAAACCATTTCCCTAACCTAACCCTAACACTAACCCTAACACTAAAACTAACTTAACACTAATCATAGTCCTAAAACTAACAATATTTTTAACCTAACCCTAACCCTAACTCTAACCTAAGCCAAATACTAACATTAACACTAACAATAATGCTAAACCTAACAATAACGCAAAACTATCTCTAATCCTAACCCAAACTGTAATCCTAACCCTAACCCTTATTCTAACATGAACCCTAACCCCAACCCTAACCCTAACAATAATCCTAACACTAACGGGAACGTTAATTCTAACCCAATTCCTAACCTGAACACAAACCCTACACCAAATGAAAAATCTAAACCAAATCAAACCCTACCCATAACACTTATGTAACATTAACACTAACCCTAACATTAATTCTAACACCACCCCCAACACTATCACTAAATCTAACCATAACCATAACGCTAAACCTAACATTAACCCTAAACATAACCCCAAACCTAACCCTAACCCTAACTTTAAACCTAATCCTACAGTAAGCCTAACCATAACCCTAATGCAAACCCTAAACCTAATCCTAATTTTAATCCTTACCCTAACCATAACACAAATCATAATCCTAACCCTAACCTTAACCCTATCCCTAACCTTAAACCTATCCCAAACTCTAAGCCTAACACTAACCCTCACCCTAACCCTTACCCTAAGACTAACACTAACACTAAACCTAACAATAACCTAACACTAAACCTAACCCTAATCCTAAACCTAACCATAACACTACCTCTAACCCTAACCCTAACTCTAACACTAACAATAAAATTAATCTTAAACCTACCACTATCCCTAACGCTAACACTAACACTAACCCTAACACTAAACTAACCCTAACACTAACCATAAACCTAACCCTTAACGAACCCTAACCTAAACCTAACACTATTGCTAACCCTAACCCTAAACCTAAACTTAACCATAACCCTAACACTAACTCTAAACAAAACCTAAACCAAACATTAATATTAATACAACCCTAACCCTAACCCTACCATTTAATCTAACCCTAACCCTAACCCGAACATTTATTCTAACCGTAACCCTAACCCTAACCCTAACCCTACAATGATGAATGATCTTAAAACAAACCCTAAACCTAACACTAACCCTAACCCTAATCTTAACCCTAACCCTAACACTTTCTTAAACCTAACCCTTACCCTAACACTAAACTTAACCCTAAACCTATCCCTAACCCTAACACTAACCTTAAAACTTACCCTAACACTTTCACTAACACTAACCCTAAAACTAACACTAAACCTCACCATAAATGTAATGCTAACCCTAACACTTACTCTAAACCCAACCCTAACACTAATCCTAAACTTAATTCTAACACTAACCCAAAGAGTAATCCTAACCCTAAACCTAAACCTAACTTTAACACTAACCTTACCATAATCCTACACTTAACCCTAACACTAACCCTAACCCTATCTCTAACACGAACCCTAAACCTAATCCTAATCATAACCCTAACACTAACCCTAACCATAATTCTAACACGAAACCTATGCCTAATCCTAACCGTAACCCTAAAACTAACCCACACCCTAACCTTAACCCTAACAGAAACCCTTAAATTAATGCTAACCCTAACACAAATACTAACCAAACCATAACCCTAATCCTAACCTAACCCTAAAACCTATCTAAAACTAATCTTAAACCTAACCTTAACACTAACCTAAACACTAGCCCTAACCCTAACCCTATAACTAACCTAACCCTAAAGCTAAACCTAACACTAACCTAACCCTAAACCTAACCCTAATTCTAACTCTAATCTTAATCATAACCTTAATGATAACCTTAACCCTAACCCTAACACAAACCCTAACTCTACCAAACGCTCACCCTAACACTAACCCTAATTCTACCCATAAAGCCAACCCTAACCCTAACTCTAAAACTAACACTAACCCTAACCTGAACCCTACACCTAAACCTAACCCTATCAAAAACACTAACCCTAACCCTAACACTAACCCTTACACTAACCCTACCCCTAAACCAAATACTAAACCTAAACTTAAGCTTTACCCTAATCTTAACTGTAACCCTAAGCCTAACCCAAACCCTAACCCTAACACAAATCCTAACAGAAAACCTAACACTAACCCTAAAACTAACCCTAACCCTAACACTAACACTAACCCTATCCCTAACCCTAACCCTGTCTCTAACCCTAACATTAACCCTAACACTATCCTTTACCCTAATCCTTACCCTAACCCTAACACTCAACTAATCCTAACCCTAAACCTAACAATAACCATAACCCTAAACCTAACACTAATTCTAAACCAAACTATAACACTAACCCAAACACTAATGCTATCCCTAACGGTAACTGTAACCCTAACTCTAAAACTAACTCAAACTGCAACTCTAAACCTAAATTTAATCCTAACAGTAACCCAACCCTAACCTTAACCCTATCCCTAACACTATCCCTAATCCTAACTTTACCCCTAAACCCATCCATTACCCTAAGCCAAACACTCTCCTTAATGCTAAACTAGTCCTAACACTAATCCTTAGCCTATCCCAAACCCTAATTCTTTTACTATTCCTAACCCTCAGCCTCATTCCTGCTCTAGCCTTAACCCAAAACCTGACCCTTATTTTGACCCTAACACTAACCCTAGATCTAAACCTGACACTAACCCTAAACTGGACCATAACTCTTCCCCTACCAGTAAACTTATACCTTAACCTGACAGTAACACTAGCACTAGACCAAACCTAATCCTAAATTGAGTCATAAATCTGGCCCTAGCCCTAAACAAAAACCTTGAACTAGCCCTAACAATAACCCTTAACCTAACACAAAGACTAACACTATGCCTAGACCCAATGCTATTCCTAAGTCTTCCTCTAATCCTAACCCAAACACTAACACTTATTCTAACACAAACTCATAGCTCTAAACCTTATCCTAACCCAAAATCTAACCCTAATACTAGACTTATTCATAACCCTAACCCTAAAACTAGCCATTAATATAACCCGTAGCCCTAATGCTAGCCATCAACATCACACAAACCTAGCCCTTATCCTAGCCTTAAACCTTAGCCCTAATTGTAACTCTAACCATAACACTAGACCTAACCCTAACCCTAACCCTCGACCTAGTCCTAAACCTAGGTCAAACTCTAACCTTTTCCCTAATCATAATACTAACCCTAACCCTAACCCTAGCAATGACTCTAACCCTAACCCTCGCCCTAGACCTAAACCTAGCTCAAACCCTAACACTTATCCTAAATAGAAACCTGACACTAACCCTAGGAATAACCCTAACCCTATTCATAAACTTAACCTTAACCCTAGCCATAAACGTAGCTCTAATGCTATACATTACCTTAAAGGTAAACCTAAACCAAATGTTAACCCTAGGCCTAACGCTAACCCTATCGCTATCAATAACCATATACATTACTCTAAACATAACCTGAATCCTAAACCTAACCCTATCCATTATCCAAATTCTAAACCAAACACTAATGCTAATACAAGCCTTAACCCTAAACCTTAACCTAAACCAAACCATACCCGGACCCTGACCATAATAAAACACCTAGCTCTGTACCTGACCCTTGCCCTAAACCTAACCCTTACACTAGACCTAGGCATAACCTAAGCATAAAACTACCACTTACTTTGAACCTAGACCTGACATTAGCCCTACCCCTAATCTTAGCCTTATCCTTAACGCGTACCCTCATCCTGGCACTAAACCTAGCCTTAATCCTAACCCGAATTCTAACCCTAGCCCTAAATCAAATTCTAACCCGAACCCTAGCTATAAACCTAGCTATAACACCCTTCCCCTAAATCTAACCCTAACCCTAACACTAACTATAACCCTAGCCCTAACCCTAGGCCTAACCATAACACCAACCTTAGCGCCAATCCTAGCCCTAATTTAGCACTAACCCTAAACCTACCCCTAACTCTAGCTCAAAGAATAACTCTAATTGCACCCCAGTCCTATTTCTAGTTCTAACCCTATCCGTTACTGTAACCCTAACACTAGCCCTAACCTTACCCTAATGCAGGCCCTAGCCCTAAATCTAACCATAACAAGAAATCTAAGCCTAAACCTCATCCTACCACTAGCCCTAACACTATCGCTAATCCTAAAACTAGCCCTATTCCTAGCCCTTGCTCTAAAGCAAAACTGAGCCATAGCCCTAACCTAACCCTAGCCTAACGGAAACGCTAGACCTGACATTAGCCCTATCCCTAATTCTTACCCTAAACCTAACACAAAGCCTAACCCTACACCTAGCTTTAATCCTAGCCCTGATTCAAGTCCTATCCCTAACCCTGATCAGTAACACTGATCCTGACTCTGACCCTAACACTAGCCCTATCTCTAATCATCTCCCTAAACCTAAACCTAATCTAAACACTAAACCTTGACCTAGTCCTAATGCTATCTCTAATCATAACCCTAGTTCTTACATTAGCCGTAGTCCTTCACTAGCCCTAACCTAACTCAAAACCTAGCCCTAATCTGAGCCCTAATTCTAGATTTAATCATAGCCCTAACCCTATCCCTAGCCCTAACACTTAACCTAAACCTAACCCTAAACCTAAACCTTGTCCTAACCCGAAACCTAAACCGAACCATGCCCTATTCCTAACGATAACACTAGCCCTCAACCTAGATATAATTTTATCCATTACTCTAACTATAACCCTAAGCAAATTCTAACCCTAGACCTAACCCTAACCATAGCCCTAACATATCCATAACCCTAGTCCTAACTGTAGCTCTAATTCTATCCATTACCTGAACCATATATTTAACCAAATTCTATCACTAGGCCTAACTCTCACCCTATACCTTACCTTAACCCTGTCCGTTATACTAAACCTAACTTGAACCTGAAACCTAACCATATCCATTACACTAACCCTAATGCTAATTTTAGCCCTAAACCTAAACCTTAACTTAATCCATACCTTAATCCGGACTCTGACCCTAATAATACCCCTAGCTGTAAACCTGACCCTAACCCTCAATGTGACCCTTACAATAGATCTGGTCATAAACTTAAACCTAAAATTATCCCTTACCATAAGCCTAGAACTGACATTAGCCATAGACCTAATCCTAACCCTAACCCTAACACAAACACTACCAATAATTCTAGCCCTAAGACTAGCCTTAATCCTAATCCTAACCTTAACCAGAGCCTTAATTTTATCCCATGCCCTAGCCCAAAATGTAGGTGTAACATCATAACTTACCCTAACCCTAACACTAACCCTAACACTAGCCCTAATTCTAGGCCAAAATCTAACACTAACCCTAGGGCTAATCCTAGCCCTAAATTAACCCTAATCCTAAACCTAATCCTATCCATAGCCCTAAGACAAACTCTAGCTCTCTCCCTAGCCCATTCCCTAGTTCAAAACCTATCCCTTACCATAACCCAAAGCATAGCCTATCCCTAGCCCCAACCCTAACACTAAACATCATCCAAGCCCTAAACTTGGTTGTAAACCCTAACCTTAAGCCCAAACCTCACCCTAACACTAGCCCTAAACTTAATGCTAATTGGAAAACTAGCTCTAACCCTACCCTAGCCCTAAAACAACACCGAGCCATAATCCTAACCCTAACCGTTTACCTAAACCAAACTTTTACCTTACACCTATCACTAAACTTAGCCCTAATTTGAGTCCTAACCCTAACCATAGAAATAACCCTGACCCTTACTGGGACCCTAACACTACCCCTAGCTCTAAACATTTCCCTAATGCTAACCCTAGAACTAGCCCTAATCAAAAATCCAGTTCTCTCTTTAGCCATAGCCCTAATGCTAACACAAATCCTAGCCTAATCCCAGCCCTTACTCTAACCCTAACCCTAACCCTACCTCTAAACCTATCCCATATACTAAGCCAAACCCTCACCCTAATATTTTTCTAGTCTTAAACATAATCCTTAGCCTACCCCAAACCCTAACCCTATTACTAGTCCTAAACCTAG
>NW_026010668.1:0-3040 GCF_001458135.2 Marmota marmota marmota
CCAAGGTTTAACCCTAATACTAACCCCAACTCTAATCCTAGCCCTAATTTAGCCCTAACCCTAAACTTATTCATATCCCTAACCCTAAGACTAACTCTAACACTCGCCCTAGCCCTATTCCTAGTTCTAAACTTATCTCTTACAATAACCCAAAGCTTAGTTCTAACCCTAGTCAAAACCTAGCCCAAAACTTAGCCCTAGCCCTACATCTTAATCTAATACAAAGTCTAAATCTAACCCTAACCCTAAACCTAACCCTCACCCTAACACTAGCCCTAACCCTAATGCTAATTTAAAAACTAGCCCTAACCCTAGCAACAGCCCTAAAACAAAAGTAAGCTATAGCCCTAATCCTAACCCTTAATCTAAACCAAATCCTAACACTATACCTAGTCCTAACCCTATCCTAAAACTAATACTGACCCTGACTCTGACCCTAAAACTAACCCTAGCTCTAAATATCACCTTAACCCTAAATGTAATCCAAACACTAGACCTAGCCCTAACCCTAACCATAAAACTAGCCCGAATTGTAAAGCCAGTTCCTACATTAGACATAGCCCTAAACCTAACACAAAACCTAACTCTAATCTGAGCCCTAACACTAGCTTTAACCCAAACCCTCAATATAACCCTAGCCCTAACCCTAAACAAAACCCTAACCCAAGCTCTAATGCTATACCTTATCCTAAGACTAACCCTCACCCTAATGCTCTGCTAGTTCTAATCCTAATCCTTAGACTACCGCAAACTATAAGCCTATTACAAGTCCTAATCCTAGTCCTCATTCTATCTCTAACACTATCCCTAAGCCTAAGCCTAACCCTGACCCTTATTCTGACCCTAATACTAACCCTACTTCTAAGACTGACACTAAGACTAAACCAAACCCTAACACTAGCCCTACCAGTATACCTAACCTATCTATAATACTAGCACTAGACCTAAACCTAATCCTAAATATAGCCATAACTCTAGCCCTAGCCTTAAAACAATCCTAGCCCTAGCCATAACAATAACCATTAATCTAAGGCAAAGACTAACCCTACCCTAGATCTAACCCTAGTTCTAATTCTAGCCCTAAGAGTAAACCCAATGCTATCCCAAACACTGAACCTTATCCTAACACAAACCCTATCTCTAAACCTTATCTTAACCCAAAACCTGAACGTAACTATAGACCTATCCATAACCCTAACCCTAAAACTGGACATAATCATAAACCAGGCTCTTTGGTTACCCATAACCATAAGGCTAGCCATAAATTTCACACAAAACCTAGCCCTAACCCTAGCGATATGTGTAAACCTAACCAAAACCCTACCCAAACCTTAACCCTAGCGCTTCCCTAGCCCTAACCCTAGTTCCAACTCTAACACTTACTCTAAACATAACCCTAGCCCTAACCCTAACCCTAGCCCTAATCCTAACTGTAACCATAGCCCAAATCTTAGATCTAACTTTATCCACTACCTTAAACAGAGCCATGAACCTAATGCTAATCCTAGCCCTAACCATAATCCTAACCCTAAACCTCGCCTTAACCCTAACCCTAGCTCAAACCCTAACACTTACCCTAAACCAAACATTAACTCTAACACTAACCCTATGCCTAACCCTGACTCTAGCCATAATCCTAAGCTTAACCCAAGCCCTAACACTAGCACTAATCCTATCCATTATTGTAAACACAAGCCTAACCCAAATGCTAACATTAGGCCAAACCCTAACCCTATCCCTAACACTAACCCTGTAAATTACTCTAATCCTAACCTGAATCCTAAACTTAACGCTATCCATTACTCTAACCCTAAAACTCACCCTAATTCTAACCATAAAACTAACCCTAATTGTAAAGCCAGTTTTTAACCCTAACGCTAATTTGAGACCTAACCCTAAACCTTAAGCCAAACCAAACAGGAACCCGAATCTAAACCTAATAATACACCTAGCTCTAAACCTGAACCCTACACTAAACCCAACCCTTACACTAGACCTAGCTATAAAACTAAACCTAACATTATCCCAAACATAACCCTAGACCTGACATTAGCCCTAGCCTAATCCTAGCCCTAACCCTAACACAAACCCTAGCCCTCATCCTTGTCCTAAACCTAGCATTAATCCTATCCCAAACTTTCACCCTAGCCCTATCCTAAATTTTAAAGCTCGTCCTAGCCATGAACCTAGCTATAACCCCATCAATTCCCCTTAAAGTACCTCAAAGCCTAACACTAACACTAACCCTAAACCTAGACCTAAACATAGACCTAACCCTAACACTGACACAACACTAATCCTAGCCCTAATTTAGCCCTAACATTAACCCTACCCCTAACCCTAGCCCCATTTCTATTTCTAACCCTATTCATTACCATAAACCTCACACTAGCCCTAACCTTAGCCCCAAACCTAGCCATAGCCCTAACACGAGATATAAACATAACTCTAAATATACCCTAAACTTAAGCCTATACCTCACATTACCACTAGCCATAACACTTGCTAATCCTAAAATTAGCTGTAACCTTACCTCTAGCCCTAAAACAAAACTGAGCCATTGCTCTAACCCTAAACCTTACCCTATAGCAAACCTTACCCCTATAACAAAACCATAACCCTAGTTCTAATTTGATTCCTAGGCCTAAAACTAACCCTGACCCTGTTTCTTATCCAAACACTAACCCTCGCTCTAAATATCACCCTAACCCTAAAGCTAATGCTAGCACCATTCCTAGCCCAAACGCTAACCCTAAAACTAACCCTAATTGTAACTCTAGTTCTTACATTGTCAGTAGCCCTAACCCTAGCCCTAACCCTAATGGAAAACTAGCACTAATCCAACCCCTAACACTAGATTTAACCCTAACTCTAACCCTAATTCTAGCCCTAAACCTAACCCTAAACGTAGACCTAACCCTAGCTCTAACCCTATCCCTTACCCTAAGCCAAACCCTATCCATAATGATAACCTTATTCCTAATCCTAATCCTTAGACAAAACCAAACACTAACCCTATTACTAGTCATAACCATAGCTC
>NW_026010669.1:0-3040 GCF_001458135.2 Marmota marmota marmota
CCTACTGTGTGCCCGGCCATATTCTCTGACTTCTTCCTTGTCATGGTCCCACACCTTGGGGACCATGGTTAGGCTTTCCCAGGGCAGACAGAAGCAATGAGGCAGTGGGCAGGTGACTGGAGCCCAGACCCTGTCCGTTTAGAAGTCCCAGCAGTGCCCGAGGCAGGACAAGACCCTGTTCCATGTGAGGGGAGCCCGGGCTGATGGCAGGGTCAGGTGGGAGGGCCAGAGGGCAGAAGGGCCAGTTGGAATGGAGACAGCCAGGGATGACAGCTTCACCCTGCAGCCCAGCGTGTCCCAGACCCATGGGGGTCAGCTGTGGACCAGCCCGGGCTGGCTCCAGCCACCACGCTGTGACCAGCCGAGCGGAAGCCAGGAGCACAAAGCCTGGCACAGACCCTCGCACACCCCGGCCACACAGACGGCTGCAGAGCTCCTCCTCACTCCAGCCTGGCCCTGCCCAGCTGGGCTCTTGCCCCAGCCCCAGCACTCCTCTCACTCTGCCTCTCACCAGTCCACTCCTGCACGTCCAGAGGGAGCTCTGGAAATCACAGACGCTAAGCCATCCCTCCTGGGCCCCCACAAGACCTTCACAAACACCCGTCACCAGGAGACACTCTACCTTCTTCCTTCACTTGCACACATGCTTCCTGACTGCTGCCATCCCCGGGCACAACTTCCTCCAGGAAGCCCTCCTGCCTGCCCCTCACCGCCAGGTTGTGTCAGTTGGCCTCCTTGGGGCCTGAGACCACCACAGGGAAACACCAATAACTAGGGTGGATGCAACTGAGCCACCTTCAGGCCAGGGCCACACAAGTGCAGAAGCTAGGCCCAAAGGGGCCCATCTCATTTCTTTAATCCAAACCCCAAAGAGAAAGGTGCAGCAACACCCCCAGGACACACAGCAGCCTGCTCACACTCTTGCCCACCCTGGCCTCTTGTCACGTCGGGAGGTCTGCTGTGAATCCCCTGAGTGGGTGTGCCACTGCGCGCGCCTCCCTGGGACTCCGCTTTCCCTCCAGCTCCCACTCTGGAGTAGGAGGTTTGAGTGTGCCCTGAAGGCCGGGCAGAGGGAAGGCTGGGGACTGACTCCACGCCAGGCGGGATCGCGGAACCTGCCCTCCTCTGGAACACGCACCGCTTACTTGTAGCTGGGTTGGTGGGGCTCCTGGGCCCCGGGCCTCTCCCTTCGCACAGCTCCGCGGGCCCCGCCAGAAATCTGGGGCTGGGGTGGCCACTGGGCGTGGGCTCCGGGACGGCGGGGTCTCCGCAGCACGGTCAAGGGGCTCCCGGGCGGACAAAGCCTGATCCAGGCCTGGCCAGGCGGTGCCGCGGCTCCCAGCGCTGGGCTAGACCACCGCAAGCGGGGGAGGATGCGGGATGCGGGATGCAGGCGCAGCGGCCAATGGCAGCGCGGGAAGACGGGCTGATGCCATGGCAACAGCCAATGGCGGCCTGGGGCGGGGACCCGTGATGGCCGCGGGGCGTCGGGCCTCCACTCTGGCTGCGGGACTGCGTGTAGGAAGGGTGGGGTGGGTGATCCCTTCCCCAGGGAAGGGGGCGTCCCGAGTACCAGGACTCCAATGTCCCCCGAATTTCAGGGAGAAACAGCCTCTCAAACCCCACAGCTGCTGGATTCGCAGAGTTTGAGTCAAACACCAAAGCTTGGCTATTATATCAGAATCTTGGTGTGTGGGGGGGGCAGTGTCCTGGGACAGAGGCAGCAGCCAGCCCAGCCTCGGCAGACGTGCGTGGGCAGGATGGGGACCTCCGGGCTGGAGCTCCCCCAGGGTCCTGGCTGGGGTGGGGGCGGGACTGGGAAGGGCAGGTATGCTGAGGAATGCCTGGGGACTCCTCCCCATTCCTGTCTCCTCAGCAGAGTGCAGGGTCTCCGTATGTCGTCTTCTGGGATGGCCCCCTCTGCACATCTTTCCGTCGCTGTCTCTTTCTATGTCTCTGTCCCTCCCCCAACTGAATTCACCCCATAGACTGGAAGGAGGCAGGAACCAGAGGTCCCAGTAGCCCATCCCCAGCTGTGGCTGACCCTCAACGTGTCCCTGAAGGCTACTTGAGGGCTTAACACCAGAGCCAGACCTGCCGCTTGAGCACAGTCCTTCCTAGTGCCGACACCGCTTACAGGAAAAGACGAGGCGGCTGGCACCAGAAAATGTGGATTTGGGGTGCCAGGGGGAACTACTGACCTCGTCCCTCAGTTTTCTCCTCTGTGAGGTCCCTCCTCTGCAGGGATCACAGGCAAGGAGAGAGGTCTGCACCTTTGCAGGCTGCAGCAACCAAGGGCACTGGGCCACCTCTGCTGTGAACTGCTGAGTTGAAGCCCCTGAGTACCCTACCCTGGGCCAGCAATGCCAGGAGCCAAGCAGGCCCAGGTGCGTGGGGGCCTCCAGAGCTGAACACACCTGTCTCAGAAAGTTGGACTTTGGCAGGGGCATGCACTGGGCAGAGGGGCTCTTTCTGAAGGCTGGGTAGATTGCCCTGAGCAGGAACTTGGGCAAGAGTTGGCCAGCTTAAGGCAGGGGGAGGGGCATCCCAAGCTGGGGAAGAGCAGTGCCCATTCAGGGGATGGTTAAGTGCTGTTGGAATCACAGAGTGGAGGGGTAATGGGGCCTGACCAGGGCCAGCCATGGAGGGTTGAGAGCGGGGAACCCCCTGGGTGACCATGGGGGACCCAGGAGCCCACAACAGAATGGGCTGGGCTGGAGCTGGGTGAGACCAGAACCAAGGCCCCTGGCTTAGCTCTGCTTCCCGCTCCTGCTGTGTCCTTGGACGTGTCTGTCTGTCTGTCTCTCTCTCTCCTTTTTCCAGGACTGAGGATTGAATCCAGGGACACTCTACCACTGAGCTACATGCCCAGCCCTTAAAAAAAAAATTTTTTTTTTTTTTTTCAAATCTTGAGATAGGGTTTTGCTAGGTTGTCTGGGCTGTCTGCTGCTTGTGACCCTCCTGCCTCAGCCTCCTGAGTTGTTAGGATTGCAGGTGTGCACCACTGTGCCAGCTCATGTCACTCTCTTGCCTGTGGGGG
>NW_026010670.1:0-3039 GCF_001458135.2 Marmota marmota marmota
TTTTTTTTTTTTTTTTTTTTTTGTGTGTGTGTGTGTGTGTTTTAGTTGTACTCAGCGTCAGAAAGCTTTTTGGTTTCTTTTGAGTTTTTAAAAAATTTCATCATTGACATTTCTATTTTGTTCAAGCATTGTTTCCTGATTTTCTTCATATCTTTCTTTAGTTCTTTGAGCATCTTTAAGACAGTTGTTTTTTCTTGAGTTTGGATGATCTCTTTTTAATAATCTCTATATATGTAGTTTTTTCCTGGTCTTTAATATTTGGCTCTCAAAAAAGAGAAAAAGAAAAATGAAAGGCGGGGATTGACTCTTTCAATCTCCTGGAAGTCACTTTAGCTGGAGAGGAAAGGACTTGTACCACCATTGGCTGCTGACTCTTTATATGCATCTTTGTGATCAAAAGTAATCAGCAGTGAGAGAACCAATCTCCATTAGTTAGAAGACATAGTCTTTTGTTCTTCACTCTGGATCTTCATACTGTGTGTGTTTTAGTTACCTTTTTCACTGTTTTGACTAAAAGATGTGACAAGCAATTTTAAGGAGGAAAAGTTTATTTTGAGGGCTCACGGTTTCAGAGGCATCAGTCCATAGACAGCCAGCTCCATTCCTTGGGGGCTCAAGGTGAGGCAGAACATCATGGCAGATAAGTGTGGCAGAGGGAAGTGACTCACATGATAAGAAAGCAGACAGAGAGATTCTACTCATCAGATACAAAATATATACCCCAAAGGCATGCCCCCAATGACCCACCTTCTCCAGCCACACCCCACCTGCTGTCAGTGACCACTGAAGTAATCAGGGGAGTAATTCACTGATTGAGTTAAGGCTCTTATAATCGATAATTTCTCTTATAAACCTTCTTGCATTGTTGCCGCAGTCTGGCTGGGCACAATCAGGAGCCACTTGTCAAAAGAAACTAACTTTATTTTTAGAACCACACACACCAAACAAAACAGCCTCTCAGGAAAAACCCTCAGAGCCTCAACTGCCACCACCGGCTTTCCACAAGCCTCTCTCTCCTCTCCCCTCTCCCACACAAGCTTCTCTCCACCTCCCACAATCCTCCTGCTCTTGAGGCCGATTGGCTGGGTCACGTGGGCGGAGCCAAAAAAGTCCCCCAATGAGCAGCTCCGTGGTCTGAAAGGGCAGGGAAACAGCCCAGTGAGCATCACCACAGAGGAGCCAATCAGCTAGATGTTGCTGGGGCCGCTGTGAGCCAATCATCAGCCGGCAGCTGGAAGTTTGCTGGCAGCTGGAAGTTTGCTGGGGCCCCTTCGGCTGTGGCTCTCAACACATTGTCTCACACATGAGCTTTGGAGGGACACCTAATATCTAACCATAACAGTGCAGTTGTTCTAGGAATATGTAATAGCTTCCTGCCCTAGAGTTGGAGGTTGGGGTGGGTAGCTCTTTCTTTCCTAATAGCTGAAATAACCAAAACTTAACTTACTGTCTAAGCCTTTCCTTGGAATTTGTAAGCTTTAGTAGAATCCAGAGTTCCAAAATCATTAGTTCAGATTATCCAGTGTAGTTGTCTAGGTGTGTGGAAAGAGATTCCTGATACTTCCCATCCCACCATTTTCTCCCCCATAGTGTTCAGTGCTGTATTCCTTCAAACCCCTGTAACGGTTACAATATGAATTAAACATTAAAATGCAACCTAGGTGCTTGGCATTGGATAGCTTTATATTATAGTTGACTTTTTTATGTTATGCCTTTCCATCTCTTGAGTCTTAGTTTGATAAAATTATAGACCAACATCTCTCAGTTTCCCATAGTCACCTTTACAGAGCAGCCTCAAAGGGGATGATGATCATTTCTACTTCATAAGGTTGTGGGGAGGATTACGTATTTGTGTAAATATAGCTAACATGTTTTACATGATTTTCTGTTTCAGGCACTGTTTTAATTGCTTTGCAAATAATAAATAATCCATGCATAGTGTTCACATGACAGATATGCTAATTATTTTCATTATCTATTGGATAGAAATTAATATAAATTTTGCTTCATGATAGAACACTGTGCACCTTTTATTAAATGGCCTGTCATTCATTGTGTACTGATCTAGTAGTTACCAGAAATGTGGTTATTTCAACATCAGTGACAGAATGAGTTTTTGTGTTACAGTATGGTTCTGTCAAGAATGCTCATAACCATTTATCTGTGTGGCTGTTCTCTAGTTATAATATGTACATGAATTCTGTTTTACTGTTCATAACTGGTGGTTGTGGTTCTGCTTTTTCACTGCAAAAGACGCCCTGTGGATGGATGACCACTATTGTAAATTGTCATATAGGTATCACAACTGTATCATAGAACCTAAAGAAAAGATATTATTCTGTCCCTATAATACTGTAAAGTATAGAGAGGAACAAAACCAGTAAAAGAATGTTATGAAAACCCTCTATATATCCATTTTTTATTTTATTTTATTTATTTATTTTTTATTTTTTTTTATTGGTTGTCAAAACATTACAAAGCTCTTGACATTATATTTCATACTTTAGATTCAAGTGGGTTATGAACTCCCATTTTTACCCCGTATACAGATTGCAGAATCACATCGGTTACACATCCATATTTTTACATAATGCCATATTAGTAACTGTTGTATTCTACTACCTTTCCTATCCTCTACTATCCCCCCTCCCCTCCCCTCCCATCTTCTCTCTCTATCCCATCTGCTGTAATTTAATTCTCTCCCTTGTTTTTTTTTTTTCCCTTTCCCCTCACAACCTCTTATATGTAATTTTGTATAACAATGAGGGTCTCCTTCTATTTCCATGCAATTTCCCTTTTCTCTCCCTTTCCCTCCCACCTCATGTCTCTGTTTAATTTTAATCTTTTCCTCTTGCTCTTCCTCCCTGCTCTGTTCTTAGTTGCTTTCATTATATCAAAGAAGACATTTGGCATTTGTTTTTTAGGGATTGGCTAGTTTCACTTAGCATAATCTGCTCTAATGCCATCCATTTCCCTGCAGATTCCATGATTTTGTCATTTTTTAGTGCTGCATAATACTCCATTGTATATAAATGCCAA
>NW_026010671.1:0-3038 GCF_001458135.2 Marmota marmota marmota
TATATATATATATATATATATATATCTTTGAGAAAAAAATAAGAAAGTAATCTTTGAGAAAAAAAATCACTTCCTGCTTGGATAGGATTTAATATTATTTATTGCCAGAACAAAAAAAAAATCTATTTAATATCTTTGGCAGCAGTAGCTACTGTTTAAAAGCTTTGGGGCAAATACTGATACTGTATCAGTAGGCATCACCACTAAGACAGTCTAAGTTATGAAAAAGTCCACACAAATAATTCACATGCAATAATTTAGTGAAATTACCTTAATTTGATTTTTAATGCTAGTGTAAGCCAAGTATTATTTCAGTTACATCCCATAATCTCTTTACTATGATAAATACAAATTTCCATTTTTGAATGAAGGCAAATAAATCTATAGAAGCTACCATGGAAAACCTCAATAAATGGGTTTAAATGGAATGCAAAGGGCACAATACAAATTGTAGAAGCAATAAATTGACTGATAAAAATACAGCCCTAAATCAATTAAACTAAAAGTAACCTATTTAAAACAACATAAAGGTTAAGGGGCTTCTTATCTAGAGATCATACATTCAGATATAAAATGTGTGTCTCATATGACAGAAATGGAATTCACTCTGCTTGAACTTACTTGTTCTCTTTTCTCTCACTAATCCTTCTCTCCTTCCTTCAACCCCTTGTTTTTTCTTTCTTTCTTTTTATTTTTTTAGATTAATCAAGAGTAGTTAAACACCCATGCTCTAGATCCAGAGAACATTGTTTTCATTCTGCTATAAATACTTCATATTTGACTTTTAACTAATTGCTTATCTAGTTGTACCTCAGTTCCAAAAAGCTAATTAGTGGTAATAATATCCTTCTAGAGTCTGATAGGATTTTTAGTATTATTGCAAATAAGGAACAGAATCCAAGGCTTGGAACATAGTAACTGTTCAGTTAATGGTACTAAATTATTTTACAACAGCTAGATAGCTTGTGGATATCTTTATATAATTTTATGGATTTCCATGTTGATTATCACTTAAAATTATATACTTTAATGCATTAACTGGTTCATGTTGATTTAGGGAACTCAGTTCTATGCTTAATATTATTGAAATTTCATGCATCACTTTAATTGCCTTTTAGAACAGTGACACTGAAATGGATATAATAAGCAAAAGAAATACATATTTTTACTGAATTATTGTGTATGTGTGTATTTTTAAAATCACTTCCCACAGTTAAATTTTCCTTAAGATTTTTTTTTTGTATTATAATTGCAATTTACAAATAAAATTTATTTGTATAATAAATTTATAAATAAAATTCTCAAATCCATTTGGCTTATAGGGATTCTTTCCAAGTACAATTTTATGTATTATCAGAATAAAAGATGAAGGAATTGTTAATGGTTAGAAAGTAACCATTTGATTTCCATTTTCTTAATCTTAAGCATGATATATACCTCTAATCTCAGCCTGGGTTTCCCAAGTGAGATTAAGTACTGAATATATATTATGAAGCAAAAGAACCATTCCAGGTTGGATATGTGTGGAAAACAGGGAAAAATGAAAAGAGAAGCATTTGGGAGTTCCACTTAATATCTCAAACACCTGATGTCATTCATTGTTGCCAGAGAATCTTGTAGTCATCACAGTCCTCTAGCTAAATTTAGAGAGATGACAGGGAAATCACACTGCTGTATTATCATGGGGTAGGAGAGCAGTTTGTGTTGTGTCCTCCATACTTGCTAACTCTTCATGGCACCATCTTGAAAACATATCCATCAGTGGCCCATGGAAACAGATGATGGCCCACCCCATATTTATGCATGATCCAATTTGACTGGAGGTACTGATGAATACAGTCTGAATCCCAGATGGGAGAGATGTCCCACAAAACTTGAAGCTTAGGTCACTGAGACATATAAATTACATTGGTTATAGCTAAAGAAACTAAAATACTGTGCACTCTGCGAAGTAAATGTAATACACCTTACCTTTACTCCCCACCAAAAAAGCATTCTAGGGCACATCTCCAAGAGAAAATCTTTCACTATGAAAACCACCCTATAAAATTGATAGAAAAAGCAGTTCTATCAAATATGCAAATATCAACCTAAGGGAATAAGAAACATGACAAAGCAAGGTAATAGAACACAAAGGTTCCCAGTAGGAGATCCCCAAGAAAAGGACATATAGGGAATTGATAAAATAAAATTTAAGTTAGTGATCTTAAGGAAACTCAACAACATACAAGAGATTATACATCAGCAATTTAATGAGATCAGGAAGATGGTGCTGTCAACGAGAGATTCAACAAAAAGAAAGATATTATAAGAAAAGAATCAAATAGAAATCTTGGTACTGGATCATTCAATGAATAAAAATTTTAAAAATGCAGTTGAGAGGCTCAACAACAGATTACACCAAGCAGGAAAAGGAATTTCTGAGAGTAACGACAGGCACAGTCATTAAAAAAAAAAAAAGAAAAGAAAAAAGAAATGTGTGCATCATGGTAGTTCCAGAAGAGAATATACAAAACCTATTTAATAAAATGATACCTGACAAGTGCCAAGTTTTACAAGAGATATGGACATTTAGATCTAGAATGGTAAAAACACATAAATAGACTCAACACAAAAGGTCCTCTATGAGAGAAATGTAGTAAAATTTTTAAAAAGTCAAAAACAGAACTCTGAAAACAGCAATAGAAAGAATTGGTCATATGTAATGGAATCCCTATTAGATCAAAAAGCAGATTTCTCAGATTTAATCTTACAGGACAGGAAAGAAGGATATATATCAACACCTGAAAGAAAAATACTACAGCTAGAAAAGTATATCCGGAAAAACCATCCTTCAGAAATGTAAGAGAAACAAAAATTTTACAAAATGATCAAAAACTTATAGAATTCACTCATCCCTACACTAACCTTACAAGTAATGCTTAAGCAAATCCAATATTTTTAATGAAAATAAAATATCTATCATCATGAAGGGATAATATTCATTTCTACAGCACATGCACAAAAGAGAAAAAAAAAAAAAAAAAAAAAAACCCAAA
>NW_026010672.1:0-3038 GCF_001458135.2 Marmota marmota marmota
TCATTGGCAACCTTCCATAACAAATATTGTACTCCATTTAATACAGATTTACACATGCTAGCCCAATCTGCTGGCGTCATGTCCAAGTTAGTAATGGACTCGACCATGCTTACTGTGAAGGGAGCTTGGGGACCATAGGTTGTTACAGCCTCCTTTAACTGCTTCACAGTTTTAAAATCTAAAGCACTGTGAATTCGCTGCCCTCCTACCTGTTCAAGTACAGGGCATGCTAATCTTTGAGATCCTGTCTCAGGATCCCATTTATCAACTATGGGGTTTGAGGGACACTCAGCTGTCTCCATCGGTGGGGCTGTTGTTTGAATTATGCCCTCTTGTGATAAAATGGAGTTAGTAACAGCCTCCTGTTGTGTCCTTTTTCCTAACAACCCCTTTTCCTTTAAATTTTCTTCCTCTGTCTGACTAGCTCGAGAGACCTTCTCTTTTGCTTGATCTAAAATGTCTTTCTCCATGATCTGAACCTCTAACATTTTACTTAACATCTTTTCGGTTTGTTTTTTACTAATTTCTAATCTACTATAAAGATAACAAAACCCAATAAGATAACACAAAACAAAACCGAAACTGAATGAAACAAAAATGGAATAAAAAATCATTGTATCAATTTTCTCTTCCTCAGGGCCGACAAACTTCAAACCTTTAGTCAACCATTTTTTCCAGTTTGCCTGAGAAATTTCTAGGGATAGGCAGCTTGAAACAAAAACAAAATAAATCAAAACAATAACACATTGTTTTTTGAAATGTTCACCCATTCTTTCTCTCTTCCTCAAGGGTGATAAATTTCACTTACCTCTAAGCTTCAGAAGTTCCCCGCACGGGACGCTAAATGCCGCAGTCTGGCTGGGCACAAAATCACGAGCCACCACACAGCTTGTAGATTCAAACAGCAACTCTTTATTCCCGAACTCACACCAGCTGTCTACAATCACGTTCTGGGGAAATCTAAGACAGGAGGCTGACGCCTAAAGGTCAGTTTTCTGATGACAGGTAAGAACCATATGTTGAATTGGATAACCTACCAGGCACGGTCCTTAAGCCACATTGCTTGTTGTTTAATTAATCAGAAGGGGGGAGATGCTGGGACCCATTAGCCAAGTAGGTATGACAATTTCCTTGCCAGTGTACCCCATGTTGCTTAGTGGAAGGACTCGTGGAAATAGAACATTTTGCAGTGACATTGCATCTAAGGTGACCTTGCTCAAGGACCAGGGCGGATCTGGGTTTAGGGTGTTCCCGGTTTAGGATAATCCGGGTTTAGGGCATTCCCGGTTTAGGACTATCCGGGTTTAGGGTGGTTCCAGGTTTAAGGTTATTCCTGCTGGGAATAGGGCGTATCCTGCTGCCTGAGTTCCCCTTGAGTTCTCACGGGATTCAGACAGTATTTTTTGGGAGACAGAAGCCCAGTGGGGGTGGATTTGGGCAGAGAACGTGGATTTCCCCAGAATGTGATTGTAGATGGCTGGTGTGAGTTCGGGAATAAAGAGTTGCTGTTTGAATCTACAAGCTGTGTGGTGGCTCATGATTTTGTGCCCAGCCAGACTGCGGCATCTTATATTTGATTTTCCATTCCATTCTTTAGAATTGGAAAATTTTCTGCTATAATATCATTGAAAAAATTTTGTGTTCCTTTGGTTTGTATCTCTGCTCCTTCATCTATTCTGATAACTCTTAAATTTGGTCTTTTCATGTTATCCCCTAATTCTTGGATTTCCGTTCATGGTTTTAATTATCTTCTTTGCATGTTCAACTCTATTTTCAAGATTATATATTTTGTCTTCATTTTCTGAAGTTCTGTTTTTCATGTGGGCTAGTGTGTTGGTAATACTTTCTATTGAATTTATAATTTGGTGTACTGATTCCTTCATTTTGAGAATATCTGCTTGTTTTTTTCACCATCTCAAACTCTTTATTGAAGTGGCCTTTCATTTCCTGTATCTTTTTCTTTGATTCAAATTCTTATACTATCCTTTACTTCACATATGAATTTTAACTACTTAGCACCTAGCTACTACCAACACCCTGATCCAATCGACGGTTAGTATCCCCCTTCAATAGAGCAACCTTCTAAAGTAGCCAAGACATACTAACCCCTATACATTCATAGCACCTAACCTAAAGTCCTAAGAACAAACAACAAATCACTATATGCATACAGAATCCGGAAGCCCTTTATAAATTGAATGAATCAGCTTTAAAGTACAATAAATCCCAGCATCTCTAGGCATAATCTCCCACCACAAAGGAGAGACAACAGAGATATACAAAGCCAAAAAAAATGTATAGGAGAGAGCAGTTACAAAGCAGACAAACAGAGCTGGAAAGTAATGTGAACAACATGAAAAAACAAGGGAAAAAAGGATTACAGACAATGCAGTACAACTTACATCTACAGGAGTACCTAGAAGCATCAGAAACATGGACAGGGAAAGAAATCAAGGCATACCTAACTCAGGTGGGACAGAATATTAGAGAAGACATGAGACAGCAAGTCCAAGCATTGAAAGTATATTTTGAAAATGAAATAAACAAACAAATTCAAACTGCAAAGAAAGAGCTTTATCAGGAGACAGAGATCTTAAAAAAAACCAAACAGTAATCCTAGAAATGCAAGAAAACATAAACCAGATTAAAAACTCTAACGAGAATATTACAAATAGACTAGATCAAGTAGAAGTCAGAACATCAGATAATGAAGACAAAGATTATCAACTTGGAAAGAATATAGTCAACACAGAAAAGATGCTTAAATCTCATGAGGAATCTATCCAAGAGATATGGGATATCATAAAAAAACCAAATTTGAGAGTCATTGCAATAGAAGAAGGCACAGAGGTTCAAACCAAAGGAATGAACAACTTATTAAATGAAATAATCCTAGAAAACTTCCCAGAGATGAAAGATGGAATGGATTGCCAAATCTTGGAAGCCTACAGGACCCCAAACATCCAAAACCATCATAGAACAACTCCAAGACATATAATTATGAAGATAGCCAACACACAGAACAAGGAGAGAATATT
>NW_026010673.1:0-3038 GCF_001458135.2 Marmota marmota marmota
ACTAAAGTGTTCTAAGGCTGGCCTTGAACTTGTGATCTTCCCACCTCAACCTCCCTAGACCCTGGGATTACAGGCTTGTACCACCATTCAGGCTACTTCCCCTTTCTTCCAAAAATCCCAGTTCCTTTAAGGTCCAAATCTTAACTACTCCACCCTCTTCCTCTTCTTTTCTATTTCTGTTATGCACCAACCTCCTGGTCACTCCTCTCCCTCACTGAAGTCCTGAGTTCATCTGTCTTCTTTCTCACCCACAAACATGTCCATATGCCGTATGCAGAAAAGTGTCACAGACAACTTAAGTTCACAATGGAGCACTTCACTGTTGCTCATTCCTGCCCATCCTTACTCATAACAGACCCTTCATTTCAGTAAGTGCCACCACCATGATGCCAGCTGTGGTGAGCCGTTCTAATTAGACCGTGGCCGCCATTAGAAGATGGCGCCGGCTTCCACTGTGGCCTGTGATAAACAACTCCTAATATGGAGAATTGGCACGCAATCCCTTACCACCCTATGAGAAAGGTCCACATGGCAGCTTAAGATTGGTATGCTGGAGGCTTTATTAGGCTGTGCTTGGGCGCTCGGCGATGGGGCGCTAGAAGATGATACATGAATCAAGGCCTGAATAAACTGCTGAAGGAAGAATCCTGTGTCGTGTTTTCCCTTGCCGGCGAGGGGTCGCGGCAGCCAGCTGCTTAAGGCAGTAGTCTTGAGTCCTCTTTCCCACTCCTACTGCCCACCTATCCCCCTAGCAACTTGTGTGTCTACCCCCAAAATATACTTCAACAGGGAAAGAACTGTCTTTCAACAAATGATGCCAGGGACAACTGAATAGTCACATGCAAATGAATGAATTTGAACTCCTGCTAATACCGTATTCAAATATTAATTCAAAATGGATTGAAGACCTAAATATAAGAAGTAAAGCTATAAAGCTCATTCATAGAAACAAAAAGTATAAGTCTTCGTGAATTTGATTAGGCAACAATTTCTTTAAAACAACACCAAAAGCACAAACAACAAAAGATAAATTCGATTCATCAAAATTTTAAAATTTTGTAACTCAAAGGACACTATCAAGAAAGTGAAAAACATAACCCACAGAATAGGAAGAAATATCTGCAAAACATGTATCTGATAAGGGTCTACTATCTAGAATATATTAAGAATTTTCACAACTCAACATGAAGGTGATCCGATTAAAACACTGGCAAAGGATTTGAGCAGACGGGTCCAAAGAAGATATATAAATGGCCAACAAACAAATGAAAAAACAAACAACTTAATCAATAAATGGGCTAAGGAGCTGAACAGACACTTCTCAGAAGATATGCAATCAATCAACAAATATATGAAAAAATGTTCAACATCTCTAGTAATTAAAGAAATGCAAATCAAAACTACTCTAAGATTTCATCTCACTCCAGTCAGAATGGCAGTTATCAAGAATACAGACAACAATAAGTGTTGGCCAAGAAGTTGGGAGAAAGGGCACGCTCATACATTACTGGTGGGACTGCAAATTCGTACAACCAATCTGGAAAGCAGTATGGAATTCCTTAGGAAACTTGGAATGAAACCACCATTTGACCCAGCTATCCCACTCCTTGATCTATATACCCAAAGGATTAAAAACAAAACAAAAAAACTACAGTAACGCAGCCACATCAGTGTTCATAGCCAGTACAATTCACAATAGCAAACTATGAAACCACCTAGATGCCCTTCAATAGATGAACGAATAAAGAAACTGTGGTATATATACACAATGGAGTATTTTTCGACAATAAAAGAGAATAAAATTACGGCATTTGCAGGCAAATTGATGGAGTTAGAGAATGTCATGCTAAGAGAAGTAAGCCAATCCCAAAAAACCAAATGCCAAATGTTTTCTCTGATAAATGGATGCTAATCCATAATGGGAGTGGGGGGGTAAGATGAGTGGTGGAACTTTGGATGAGGCAAAAGGGAGTGGGGAGGGAGCGTGGGGGTAGAAAAGATGGTGAAATGAGACAGACATCATTATCCTAGGTATGTGGATAATTGCACAAATGGTGTGACCCTACTTTGGGTACAACCAGAAGTCAAAAATTGTGCTCCATTTGTGTATAATGAATCGAAGAGCATTCTGCTGTCATGTATAACTGATTAGAACAAATAAATAAATTAAAATTTAAAAAAACACAATGAGATACCTCTTCATACCCACTAAGATGGTTATGGATTTTTTTTTTTTAAAAAAAAAAACCCTTCGCCCTCAAAAAATAAAAATACCTGACAATAACAAGGGTTTGTGAGGATGCAAATAAACTGGAACCTCATACATTAACAGTAGGAATATAATATATTCCTGTGAAAAACAGTTTGGCAGTCTCTCAATAGTAAACATTGAATTATCATATGATCCAACAATTCCACTCCTAGACATATACTCAAGAGAATGGAAAACATGTTCACACAAAAACTTGGAAAGGCATGTTCATAGCAACATTGTTTATAATAGTGAAAGAATGGAAATAGTTAGAAGTTCATTAACTGATTATAGATAAACAAAATCCTTATAGTGAAATATTACTCGGCCATAAAAAAGGAACGAACCATTGATACTTGCCACAACATGGATGACACTTGAAAATAGTATGCTAAAAGAAAGGCCAGAGGTAAAATGTCACTTATTATATTGACCCATTTATATGAAATGCCTGGAAAAGGCAAGTCCAAAGATACAGAGAGTAGATTAGTGACTGGCAGAAATTGGGTGGGGGGGGAGGGCGGAGGGACTGGGAGATATGGAGCTTCTTTTTTGTGGTGTTAGAAATGTTCTGGAATTAGATAGTGATAATAGTTGGGTAACATTATGAATACATTAAAAACCATAGACTGTACACTTAAAATAGTGAATTTTATATGAGCATTATCTCAATAAAAAAACTGGAAAATACATAATTTAAAACCATCCCCCTTTGCTCCATCTCTAGATTCCAAACTTAAGTATTGTACTCTGTCTATTGTAATTTTTTTTTTTTTTTTTTTTTTTT
>NW_026010674.1:0-3037 GCF_001458135.2 Marmota marmota marmota
TCTGGGGCTTTACCACTGAGCTACATTCTTTTTTGAGACAGGGTCTCGCTGAGTTGCTGAGGCTGGTCTCGAACTTGCAATCCTCCTGTCTCAGCCTCCAAAGTTGCTAGGATTACAGGTGTATGCCACCACATCCAGTGTCAATTTTATTTATTTATTTATTTGAGACAGGGTCTCACTTTACTACCCAAGCTGGCCTCTAACTTCTGAGCTCAAGCAACACACCTGCCTCAGCCTCCGAATTAACTGGGGCTACCAGCAGGCACCACCGCATCTGGCCATTTTAATTTTTAAAACATCCGTTTTAATGGATTATCCTCCTTTCATCAATTTAGAGGGAGATTAAATCACTTGCCTAATATTTCCCAAGCAGAAATGATGGAACAGGGATGGGAGTCTGCAGATTTAGACTCCAGAAACTGCAGTGCCCTACTGTAGAGCAGATTCTTATCCTCCCACGTCTCAACACTCTCGGTCCCTGGATTCATCGCCCCACAATCCAGAGAATGCCACAGGTCCAAGCCGCCTGAGAAAGTCCCCATCGGGGCACAGACTGCTGAGTGCGCGACCTTCCTCCAGCCATTGCTCTCACCGTTCGCCCCGGAGAAAAGCCCAGAAGCGGTCCCTTACTATCGGGTTGCTTCGGAACAAGGAACCCCTATCTCCTAAATTCCCATTTAGGCAGAGCGCTCGGAATCAAAAATTCTTAGTCCCGCGCTTTCTGATGTGCGGGACGTGGAGTCCGATCCCCCTTGCAGAAATGCAGGAAGTGGTCATCCATCGACGTTCTTCCCATCCCTGGTGGACCAGAGGTGGGACTGCCCTGGAAAAAACCTCAGCTGCCAAGGTGCCGCAGAGGTTGCGAACCTCCAAGCTCTCCCACCACGACTCACGAGCCCGGGAAAGCCCAACTACGCGCAGGCGCGCCCCAACAAGCGCACGAAGGGGCGTCCGCGGCGGAGTCCGCCCCAATCCCATCAGCCCGACCGGCCAGGTGCCGCTCTCTCCCGCTGGGTCGTCTCGCCTCCCCTATCCCGTCCTGCTCTGCGGCGCAGGGGCAAGATGGCGGCTGAGAAGCAAGTCCCGGGTGGCGGCAGCGGCGGCGGCGGTGGTGGTAGCACCGGTAGCAGCGGTGGACGCGGTGCCGGAGGAGAGGAAAATAAAGAAAACGAACGCCCTTCAGCTGGATCGAAGGCAAACAAGGAGTTCGGGGATAGCCTGAGTTTGGAGAGTATCCTAGAATAATGGCCTAACTCGTAATGACTACGTGTCGATCTGTTGGGCTGGGGGCGGGAGAGGCAGCAGGTCCTGGCACGTCTTGGGCCCGAGAGGCTGGGGGTTGTGATTTCGGTTGCTCCTACTTTTTGACCCTTAAAGGTTCAGGGTCTTTTTCTCGACCAGTCTTTCTTCGCATCCCCTTTGCCTTCCAGGTCGGGGGATATCCTTTCCTTCCAGGTGGCACATAGATATTGGGCAGGTTTCTCTTGCTGGCCCGCAGTTGTCCATTTGGAGGGCAAGTCCCAGGTTTGATGCTTCTGGCCACGCTGCTGTGCTCTTGCCTTCTTACCTTGAGCCACTGAACTGGGCAGAGGAAACTGACGTTTGAACTTAATGCTCTTGTCTGACAGCTGTCACAAACTGCTGGTTTCCAAGCTTGATGCTTTGGAAGTGGAGGTAAAGATTGACAGCTGAGGAAAAGCTTCTGGCCCGTTTTGAATGTAAATTATCATAGCTTGTTAATCATTTGTGTAGTTTTCTCATAAGTCCATAGGCATTTTAATCTTGTTGGGAGTCTTCAGAAGAGCTGGATTTGTAGTTTTCATTATTGTATATGTCAATGTGTGGTGCTGGAGTTTGAACTCAGGTCCTCACACAATCTAGGCAAGCACTCCACTACTGAGCTACATCCCCCAGTTGACATTTTGAAATGAATAGCAAAGAAAATGTGGGCAAATTTCTGAAATAACACATTCAGCTTAATATCTTAATGTGGTTGTTTTCAGGAGTTTGGATTTGGTGGTATTGTTCCAGATGGATGTTAGAATGCTCTGATCATACTATGGGCTCCATATGTCATTATCACCTTTTCTCCCTACTGGGAACTGGATCCAGGGTCTAGGTGTGCTAGGCAAGCAATCTATTATTGAGCTACATCTCCAGCCCTTCTTTCTTTTAAATTTTATTTCAAATTGGTAAGTTGTCCAGACTAGTCTCCAACTTACCATTCTCCTGCCTCCTGAGTTGCTGGGATTATAGGTGTGTACCACCTTGTCTGACTCATTGACCCTTGTTAATTATTGAAAGAATCACTACTTTAAAATAATAACTAAAAAACAATTATTTTATTATTATTTAATGAATGAATAATGGAGAGGGGTTGAGGGAAAGTTAAAAGAAAACTAAAATTGTACATAAAGATCTTTGGGCTTCCTAAAGTTTGGTACATCTTAAATATTTAAAGATTTCCAGTTGGACTTGCTGGTACATGCCTTTAATCCCAACAACCCAGGAGTCTGAGGTAGGAGGATTACAAATTCAAGGGCATCTTAGCAGACCCTGACTTAAAAATAAAAAGAGCTGGGGATATAGTTCAGTGGTAGAGCACTCTTGGTTAAGTCCCCCGTACTGCAAGACAAACAAAACTTAAAAAGGAGAGTTTGGTTAGGGATTCTTCTTTTACAAGAAAAACTTTAATGTTTTTATGGACTCTATGGTCTAGCTTTGTTAACGAGCTAAACATAGGCTCTGGAAGCATCTCAGCTGTTAAGGAAAGTTATATTTGGTAGATGTTGAGGCAAATAGAAGTACATGTCATTTACAACCTAGATATGTTTGAATGAATAAAATGTGGTGTTTAGGTATAAATCAGTGGGAACCACCTCAGTTATAGTTAGCATTTAGAATCCAGCAATTTATTTAAGCTATTGGGTTTTGGCAATCCCCAGTGGCTAGTAATGCCTTCCTTTTTTAGTTTGAAAATTGTAACAGTTCAGACAATCAACTTTTCTGCAAACTTAACCCTATTCTATGACAAGTC
>NW_026010675.1:0-3037 GCF_001458135.2 Marmota marmota marmota
GTGTGCTTTGTGACCTCAGCTCTCCGATAGACTAAAAATATATGAAATTTTGGGTAATCAGAGTTTTTTTTTTCTTTTTTTCCATTGTTAATATATACCTTGTCTTATATCAGCATATACAGAGTTCAAGCACAGCTTCACATGTCAGGGGTGGTACCTATAAAATAATGAATCATGTATGACAGCTATAAAACTGAATATGGGTAATAAAAAGATGAACTTGCACACAGAGTACAGATAAAAAAATTCACCTTTGTTTATATACTTATATATTTTACAGAGTGAACTTTACCATCATAATCTAATCATAAAGAATCATGTAAACTATTGAATATCCACTTTATTTAAAAACTGATGTAATCATTTCCTTCAAAACTATTTCTTGGTGTATTGCCAAAATCCATGAAATTAAGTATTTTAAAATATAGCAAGGGCTAAGGTTGTAGCTCAGTGCTAGAGTGCTTGCCTAGCATGCATGAGGCACTGAGTTAGATCCCTATAACCACCTAAGAAAATAAAATAAAATAAAATAGAATAAAGGTATTGTGTCCATCTTAAAAAACAAACAAAATATAGCAAAACATGATTTGTTGGAATTAATTCTTAATATTTTTATTATTACATAATTTTATGGTATAGCTGCAAGAAATGAACTAGTAATACCACTGCCTTATATTTCACATGCAGTGGACCCTTGTTTTCCTTTCAGAATTGGTTGTAGAACTCAATGTGGAAACCAAAATTGTGGGTAAATATAAAATGGCATAGTACTTACATGATCTATGAAAATCCTCCTGTATACTTTGAATCATCTCTAATATACTTACCTATTACAATGTAAATGTTGTGTAAATTATCATTATATTACATGTTTTATAGAATAATGACTAGAAAAATGTCTGCATATGTTTGGTACAAATGTGATATTATAAAAATATTTTCAATCCTCAATTTTCAATCCTTTGTTTGGATACAGAACTCATGGATATGGAAGGTTGACTATGCTCTTTTAGAAAGATAATTGTCTGCCATTGTGTAAGGAAAACGTATTTTGGAAACTAGTAAGTTATTAATTGTAATTTGAAGTTCTACAAATGAATAAATAAAACATGGATAAACAGGATAAACAGTACTACAACAATTTAAACTTAAAAATTAGGCTAATTATGTACAATAGTGTATTCAGAACCCAAAGCTTTTAACTAGCAGAGGATTTTTCACTACCTCAACTCAAGTAGAGCAGCAGTCCTTCTGCTGAATGTATCAAATACTAAAAAGATAATACTCAAGATCAAGAAGCTCTGGTTAATGGTGTGAAAATTCATTACTGGCAATATTTCCATCACTGGATTCAGTTCTGTATTTCTTAGAAAAATCATTTTACTGAAAGTATGTACTTTAATTACCTATTAAAATAATTTTTGAGTGTTTTATTATATTAAAACCAACCTATTTAAAGAGTAAGTCACCTACCTAATAGTCACTACAACTCTAGGTATAATTTTAATTAGAAGACAGAAATATAGAGTAATCAATAAATAAAACACATCAGTAGATGCACTGATAGAAACATATCCTTAATTTTTATTCACTCTTACATTTTTTTCACTCTTACATTTTTATTCACTTTTTCATACACAGTTCACCAGTTTAAAGTTATTTATTTTGTTCTCATAAAATATTAAGACTTTATTCTTAAAAATATTTCATATAACTATTTCAAGCTGATGAGAAATAGCATCTAGATAGTTTTTTTATACCTTATCATATTTTTAACTACAAGGGATTCACTTAGCTATTCAGACAGACTAAGACCAATTTATTTATGATGTTATAAAGTTAAAATAAATGGAACATTAAAGCAAATATAGGGCTTTCCATCTCCAAAATTATGACTTTTAGGATTGAATAACCCATATATGTTTTTTTAAAAATAATTTTTCTGACTAAACTGCCTAACATCAAACACTTTTGAAATACCATTCTAAATTTACTCTATGAAGCCTATTGTCAAAGGTGAACCCTTTATTATTAGAAAATAAAGTATAATATTTAACTGTCTGTCTCCATACAACTATCTTCCTAACATTCCTGTAGTTTTGTGAAACACTTGCTATTATAGCCATTTTGGGATTAATGGAATACCCAAAGGGAAGATATCCATATGTCTGTATTCCTTTTGCTATAAGAATTTGCACCTCACTTTATTTGTCCCAATATTGTATGTTGCCAGGCTCATTCAATTTGGGTTCATTGTCAGCCATAATTCCCTCTCTAGACTGTGTCTAAATACCTATTTAAGTGATTGCCAGGTCCATAAGTAATTTGACCGTGAGGTGTCATGCAAGAGAACCATAACTGTTTTGAAGGAATGAATAAACTATGAATCTTTAAGTGTTACGGAACAGTTGTGATCAGCGTTGTTCATTCAAATATTAAGCTTATGAAAGGGGGTGTTGGGATGGAGTTCAGAAAAAATTTATCAAATTGAGTAGCTAATTATCAACTAGAAAGAAAGAGTTGCAAAAATGAGAGTCTAATTTTAAAAGAACTATACTATGTATAAGTACAGTGGGAAGAAATGTGCTCTCCACCAAAAGTACGTATTGATTTGAACTCAAGCCGGGAATGCACTCACACATTTGATGTCTTATTTATTTAGTTTGAAAAATAAATATGCTTCAAACCACATCTAGGTTTTAGAAGTTTAACTCAATAAGGCAGACAAGGCAAAAACTTATAGAATAACTTTTAGAGAGAATACTTTAACTTTCAAACATGTTATTAAGTACTTGTGATAGAACAGATTTTAAGCCTCAGTGACACTTCATTTCAGAGGGTGTAGAGCAACATGGGTTTAAATTATTAATGATATCAATAGTTCAGTTTCATTTCATTTGTAAAACTGGAAGGTCAGATTACATAATATTATCATCATTTTTTTTGTCTCCATTAATGGTGTTGAATCTCCCTGGAGACCATAGAAGTGTATCTGTCCATCTACAGAACCATAGTAAGCTACTTCTACAGTCTTGCC
>NW_026010676.1:0-3037 GCF_001458135.2 Marmota marmota marmota
ATCTGATTATTGTCTGTGGATAGCTTTTTTTAAACAAGTCTTTAATACAGGATTGCTGCCCTTTTCTCATCAACCAAGATGAGAAAAAAAAATCTCTTTAAGATTCTCATTCTTTGATCCATGATAGAGCATCAGGTATCACATTTTTGTAATATATTGTTTGTTCCTTTAGGATTAAAAATATATATTTTTTTAAATTTTAAAATGCCAAATTTATTGATTTGTGGAAAACTCTGTAAGAATCTCTCAACTATTTCCAGGGATGATAGTATATGAATATACTGAATCAATCATTCAAAAATAAGATTCGATATGAGAAATTCCACAATGGAGACAAGATTATAATCATATATTTATATAAGGTACCCTCTTTTTATATTGATAAAAACTTTTTAATAATAGGTCTTTTAATTTCACAGAAAGAATAAAAACCAAATTGAATCATCTACATAGAATAATTTCTCAGCTACTTTGTATTTGTCTATATTTTAATCATCTGCTCTGCCCCCCAAATTAACAGAATTCCGAAAAACAATAGCCTCCAAGAAACAAACATCTTGAAAAAAATGAAAAACAACCTTAAAATGGAATACACACTTCTCCTTAAACTATAAACATAATCCTAAATATATCAAAATTTTCACAGGAACTCTTACTTAAAAACTCAATATATACAATTATGAATTAGGTTTTAAAGTTTTTTTTCACCACTATCAAGATGTCCCAAATCTGATATTATATCTTTAAACTGTGGTTAAAACCCTGGGTTTTCTATTCAAATTGCCCCTAAACCACTAGTTTTGTGACTTAGGAGGTTACTTCAATGCATTAAACTTTATTTTTGAACATACATAATAAGAGAGCATACTCTGGAGAAATACTGTGGGAATTTAGAAGGTCAACACTGAGGATAATCCTTTAAGAGATGTTAGTTCTTATAATTACTACTATTTTTTAAATGACAGATATGTCACAAGTCCCTTGTTCTACACATAAGAAAACAATAAGATGAAAATAAACCACTTAAATAAAAACATGAAAGTTAAACACTGCTTAGCAATACAAAATTCTTTCCACTTGTAGATATTTGGCCAAAAAAAAAAAAAATCTGATCCATGAAAAAGCACACAAAGGTATTATATGTATGATTAGTATAAATGAAAAGGAACAATCCATTCACTTATTAAACAAATGTTCACTATTGTACATTATTTGCTAGCCCTTCTCTAAATATTACTTAAAGAAGGCAACCTGGAAAAATAAAACTCAATATTGAAAATTTGTTGAAGGCATTTAGGAGAAAAGTCAAATAATCTATGTATAAAATGTAAAGAACAGCAATTAATAATGGGTTCTACTCCTTTATTCCTTACCTGTTATCTCTTATCAATCACTACCTGGTTCCACATCTCTATACTAATAATCTTTTTTTTAAGAGAGAGAGAGAGAGAGAGAGAATATTCTTAATATTTATTTTTTAGTTTTCGGCGGACACAACATCTTTGTTTGTATGTGGTGCTGAGGATCGAACCCGGCCCGCACGCATGCCAGGCGAGTGCGCTACCGCTTGAGCCACATCGCCAGCCCCTAACATTTTACTTTTTTTATGTGGTGCTAAGGATCGAACCCAGCACCCCGTGCATGCCAGGCGAGCGTGTTACCGCTTGAGCCACATCCCCAGCAATACTAATAATCTTAAGAATCCTTTTTTAAAGAACTATCCATGGGAGAGGATCCAAGATGGCAGGCCAGAGGGAGGCAGCATTCTGTGTTGCTCCATGACCTGGGACTCAAGTAGTGAGAATACTGCTTCACTGCCAGCGATATTCCTGCCCCCACGCAGGAAGCACTGGCCCGTCCAGGGATCCAGGATGCCTCAGTGGCAGAGTAGGTCTCCCAACTACTTGCCCACGCAGGACTACCTGGTACTGAGCGAGACTAGCAGCAGCAGCAGCACCCACAAAGAACTTTTGGCCACCCACCCAAGCATAAATCACCGAGGCCGCTCCCACAGAGGACACCCAGCAGCTTCCGCCCACAGGAAATCAGCCACCACCCCATGTGGACCCCCATCTACCAACATGGGGCTTCCCCAGTCACCGCCATCTTGTACTCTGTAACAGCAGAGATAGTCCCCTAGGCACAGTAGCCCTCCTGCACCCAGGAACTTCACACAGGCCCTGAAGTCAGCTGACAGCCACACACTGCACTCCACAAAGCTCCTCTCTGAACTCATTATCCAACACCATCACTGGGTTCCCCTCACCCGACTGGACACCCTACTGCTGAGAGTAGGAGCCTCCATCTTGGGCCACCTTCATCACCATCTTCAGTGGGGGCAATTCCCAGTTTGGAACTCAGCTGGCCAGGTACCCAGTTTCTAACCCCCTCTCCCCAGCAGCCGATACCCCAGTGTAGTGACACCCTGATTACCTTCACCATCCTGAGAGCAGAGATACCAGCCAACAACAGACAACCCCACCTATTGGATGAGAAGGGAAGCAGGAAAGATACTGATCTCCAACAGGAACAATCCCTTTTTATTCCTTCAAGCTTTTTTTTTCTTTTCCCTCTCTATTATCCTGCCCTCAAATCCCCAACATATGTGAAACCAAGTGCTTTACATGAAAGAGGATTTTGAGGAGTGGGACGTCTGGATAGTATATTAAAGTTGTGTTGTATATTCTTTTATTTTTCTTTTTTTCTTTTTTCCCGCCAATTTCTACTATTTTAACATTTTTTATTTTTATTAATGTATAAGTTTGTTTTGTGTACTCTGTGTTCCCACTTATTTGTCTACCCAAAATTAATTCCTCTCCTTTCTTCTGCTACTGATCTTCCTCTTTAGATTTCTCTTTCACACTTTCTAAGATATAATAACTCTATATCCTTACCTCCTACCTCCTCAGCATATCATCCTACTCCTCAACCCCATTCTTTGTCCACCATCAGAAATTGTAAACTCTTTTATAAACCTACTGAGTATATTGTAGATAATTGAATTCACAATTTCTGTACATTGTGACTAAACTGTAAA
>NW_026010677.1:0-3037 GCF_001458135.2 Marmota marmota marmota
ATATATATTTATTTTAAGTTGTAGATGAACACAATACCTTTATAATGGTGCTGGGATTGATCCCAGTGCCTCACATGTGCAAGGCAAGCACTGTACCACTGAGCTATAACTCCAGCCCCTTGTCATTGATTTTTACCTTAACTGTATTATGGTCACAGAATATTTTATATGGATTTAGTTGTCTGATAGTTGTTGATCTTGCATCATAGCTAAGAAAATAATGAATTTTTATAAATATTCTATATGTCTGCGCTTGAAAAAAAATTAGTGGGTACAGTTGTTTGGTGCAGAATTCTATATATGACCATGTAATCAGACGAGTTAATCATATTCAAATATTCTAAATCTTTACTGCTTATTCAACTAAGCACTGAGAGAAATATGTTAAATTTCATTATGATTATGGGTTTGTGTATTTCTGTTAGTGGTTCTGTTAACTTTGCTTTATGTATTTTGGGATTACATTCTTAGGTTGCATATAGGTGCAAACTTGTGAAATCATTGTAGTGAATTAAAACACTTATTTACTTAGATTAGAAGTTACCTCTTTATAGAGACATGAATTCTTTTTGCCTTAAATATATTTATATGATGCTAAATATATTTATATGATACTAATCTAACCCACATGCTTTCTTTTGGTTAATATTTGCATGGCATACTTTCCATCCTTTTAACTATTCTATATTATGGTAAAATGTACCTCTTTAAATTACTATATTTTAATTCAGTCTGAGACACTTTGACTTTTACCTGGAACCATCTATTCTGTCTATAATTAGTGTACTTATTATAGATTTATTTCTGTCAGTTATTTCAAAGTAACCATGTTACTTTGGTTTCACTTTTATTCTGTATTTTTTGGAGGGTCTTTGTTTTTTTGTCTAGATTGGTGTAAAGTTACTTATTCTTTTCTAGTTTGGAACTATATTCTCTTCTATGGAACCCACCTAGGGTGCCATTCAACAGATGAATAGATAAAGAAAATGTGATATATATACATAATGGAGTATTACTCAGACGTGAAGAATGACTTTATATGACATTTGCCATTAAAGGAATGGATCTGGAGATTATCATGCTAAATGAAATAAGCCAGTCCTAAAAAGACAAAGGTCGAATGTTTTCACTGATACGTGGAAGCTAACCTACAATAAAGGGACAAGGGGAAGAATAGATATTCAGTAGACTTGTTTAAGGGGAAGGAAGAGAAGGGAGCGGGGATATTAAAAGGAATGACAGTGGAGTGAATCTAAAATAATTTTCCTATGTACATATATGAATGTACCATAGTAAATCCCACCATTGTGTACATCTGTAAGAATGGTGTCCTAATTAGAATAAGATATATTCCATGCTTGTATGATTATATCAAAATGAATTCTTCTGTCATATATAATTAAAGAGAACCAATTAAAACAACAGTTGAGATAAAACATTTCCATCACTTACTACAAGGATCCCTCTGTTCTTTTATAGTCACACTTGCTTCCCTCCGGCTTTCTGGCAACCACTCATGTGTTCTGTTTCCATAAGCTTGTCCTTATAGAATGATATTAGTCTGTTCAGGCTGCTATAACAAAACTGTTCAGGCTGCTGTAACGTAAACTGAATGCCTTGCAAGTAACGTAAACTGAATGCCTTACAAACAACAATTTCTCATACCTCCGGAGGCTCAGAAACCCAAGGTCAAGGACCTGGCGGGTTGACTGTCTAGAGAAGGCCTGTTCCTCACAAATGGCACCTTCTCTGTCCTCACATGGTGGAAAGGCAAAGCAGCACCCTGCAGCTTATTTTATAAGGGCATTAATTACACTCAGGAGGGTTCTGACCCCTGACCTAATAACCTCCCCAAAGTTCTACTTTCCAGAACCATCACATTGGAGATCAGGTTTCAATATATGAATTTAGTGGGGCTGGGGTGCAGGGGAGGGGGTCCACATTCAGACTGTAGCAGTTACAGAATGGAATCATAGTGGTATTATAATCTTTTGGGACTGGTTTTTTTCACTTACTATAATTCTCTGGTGGTTCATCGAGTTGTTGGCATGTTGATGCATCACAGCTTAACCATTCATCTGTTGAAGGACATCTTGATTAGTTATACTTTTTGGCTATTAAAGCTGCTGTGAATATTTACAAGTTTTTGTGTGAAAATAATCTTGTTTCTCAGATAACTTCTGGATTATATAGTAGTGGCATATTTAGTTTTTGAAGAAACTGCCAAACTCTTTCAGACTGGCTATACCATTTTATATTTCCACCATTGATACATGAATAATCCAGTTTCTTCACATCTTCCCCAGCATTTGGTGGTGCTTTTTTTTTTTTTTTTTAAGCTACTATCATATTTCATTGTGATTTTAATTTGCATTTCCCTAGTGGCTAATGATGTCAAATATCTTTTCATGTGCTCATTTGGAATCTGGGTGTCTTCAGTGAAATATTTCTTCATATCCTTTGTTTCTATTTTTTGTTTGTTTTTAATACTAGGATTGAACCAAGAGTGCTCTACCACTGAGATACAATTTCCAGCTCTTTTTATTTTATTTTATTTTTTTGAGACACGGTCTTGTTAAGTTGCCAAGATTTGCCTCAAACATGTGATCCTTCTGATTCAGTAACTGGGATTACAGGTGTGTATCACTGCGCCTGGCTTCAGGTCTGTTTTTAATTCTTCTGTATATATGCAGAAGTGGAATTGCTAGATCTATCCCATTTTTAGTTTTGGGGGAATTGCCATATTGTTTGCCACAGTAGCTGTACCAGTGTTTATTCTTACCGTCTTACAGTTATAACAATCTATTTAAAATTAATATCAACTTAGCTCTGACATAGAAAAACTATACTTCTTTACAACTGTGCTTATTCTCCCTATTTAATTTTATCAATGTCTCAAATTATATCTTTAGACATATCAACTAGTATAGATTTATGATTATTTTAACATATTTTTTCTTTTTAAATTCTGTACAAAAAAAGTGAAGTAACAAACCAAAATCAACAATAACGTTGATTTTTTTTTTTTTTTTTTTTT
>NW_026010678.1:0-11544 GCF_001458135.2 Marmota marmota marmota
GTAACATCATACCTTACCCTAACCCTAAAACTAACACTAACCCTAACCCTAGTCCTAACTCTAGACCAAAACCTAACACTAACCTAGGGCTAATCCTAGCCCTAAATTAACCCTAATCCTAAACCTAATCCTATCCCTAGTCCTAAGACTAACTCTAATTCTCTCACTAGCCCTATCCCTAGTTCAAAATCTATCTCTTACCATAACCCAAACCCTAGCCCTATCCCTAGCCCCAACCCTAATTCTAACCATCACCCTAGCCCTAAACCTGGTTGTAAACCCTAACCTTATGCCCAAACCTCACCCAACACTAGCCCTAAACCTAATGCTAATTTGAAACCTAGCCCTAACCCTACCCTAGCCCTAAAACAAAACCGAGCCATAAACCTAACCCTAACCCTTAATCAAAACCAAACACTAAACTTACACCTATCCCTAAACTGAGCCCTAATATGAGTCCTAACCCTAACCATAGAAATAACCCTGACCCTGAGTCAGACGCTAACAGTACCCCTAGCTCTAAATATTGCCCTAACAATAACCCTAGAACTAGTCCTAATTAGAAAACTAGTTCTTTCATTAGCCATAGCCCTAATGCTAACACAAATCCTAGCCTAATCCAAGTCCTGAATCTAACCCTAACCCTAACCGTACCTCTAACCCTTTCCCTTACCCTAAGCCAAACCCTCTCCCTAATGCTACTCTAGTTCTAACCTTAATCCTTAGCCTACCCCAAACCCTAACTCTGTAACTAGTCCTAAACCTACCCCTCATTCTACCTTTAATCCTAATCTTAACTCTGACTCTTATTCTGACCCTAACACTAACCCTAGATCTAAACCTGACCCTAACCCTAAACTGAATCCTAACATTACCCTTACGGTAAACCTATACCTAAACCTAACAGTAACACTAGCACTAGACCAAATATATTCCTAAATAGAGTCATAAATCTAGACTTAACCCTAAACAAAAATCTAGCACTAGCCCTAACAATAACCCTTAACCTAATGTAAAGACTAAACCTATCACTAGAACAAATGCTAGTCCTAATTGTGGCCCTAACCATAAAACTAATCCTAACCCAACAATGACCCTTAACCTAATAAAAACCCTAGCTCTAAAACTTATCCTAAACTAAAACCTAAGCCTAACACTAGACTTATCCATAAACCTGACCCTAACACTAGACATAACCCTACCCCTATCTCTTACATTATCCATAGCCCTATCATTATCCCTAAACATCACACAAAACCTACCCCTTATCCTAGCCCTAAACCTAGTCCTAATCATAACCCTAACCATAACCTTAGACCTAACATTAATGTTAACCCTCACCCTAGTTCTAATCCTAGCTCAAACTTTAATCCTTAGTCTAAACTTAACCCTAAACCTATACCTATCCCTACCCTGACTCAAACCCTAACACTCACCATAGCCCTAACCCTAGCTCAAATGACTACACTTAGCCTAAACCTAAACCTAACATTAACCCTAGGACAAACCCTAACCATAACCCTAATCCTAACCTTAACCCTAGCCCTAACCTTAGCTCTAACCCTATCCATTACCCTAAAGATAAGCCTAACCCAAATGCTATCCCTAGGCCTAACGATAACCCTATCACTAACACTAACCCTTTCCATTATTCTAAACCTAACAGGAACCATAAACCTATTTCTATCTATTACCCTAACCTTAACCCTAACCCACTGCTAATTCAAGCTTTAACCCTAAATCTTAACCTAAACCAAACCCTACCTGGACTCTGACCCTTATAATACCCCTAGCTCTAAACCTGTCCCCTACCCTAAACCTAACCCTTATAACAGACATAGCCATAACCTGACACTAAATCTAATACTAACAATAAACCTATACCTGACATTAGCCCTAGCCCTAATCCTAGCCCTAGCCCTAACATAAACCCCTGCTTAACTCTAAATGTAGCCTAATCCTAATCCAAAACCTAACCTTAGCCCTAACCCTAATTCTAACCCTCGCCATATCCCTAAAGATAGCTATAACCCTATCCCTACCACTAAATCTAATCCTAACCCTAGGCCTAACCCTAACACTAGACCTACTGCTAATCCTAGCCCTAATTTAGCCCTAACCTGAAACCTACCCCTAACCACAGCCCAAAGATTAACTTGAACTCTCTCCCTAGCCCTGTTTCTAGTTCAAACCCTATCCATTACCACAACCCTAACACTAGCCCTAACCTTAGCCATAACCCTAGCCATAGCCCTAAACCTATATCTAACCTTAACAATAAATCTAAGCCTAAACTTCACCCTACCACTAGCCTTAACACTATTGCTAATCATAAAACTAGACCTAACCCTAGGCCTAGTTCTAAAACAAACCTGAGCCATAGCCCTAACCCTAACCCTAGCCTAACTTTAACCCTAGACCTTACATTAGCCCCATCCTTAGCTCTAATCCTAGTTCTAAGCCTAGAATTAATCCTAACCCTAATTTTAACCCTAGCCCTAACCCTTATTTTATCCCTTGTCCTAGCACTAAACATAGCTGTAACATCATACCTTACCCTAAACCTAATGCTAACCCTAACCCTAGCCCTAAACCTAGGCCTAAATCTACACTAATCCCAGCACTAATTCTAGCCCGAATTTAGCCCTAACACTAAACCTAACCCTATCCCTATCCCTAAGATTAACTCTAACTCTTGCCCTAGCTCTATCCCTAGTTCTAAACTTATCCCTTACCATAACCCAAAAGCTAGCCCTATCCCTAGCCCCAAACTTAGCCCTAACTTTTGCCCAAGGCTTAAACCTGAATCTAAAACCAAAATTAAGTATAAACCTTACCCTAACACTAGCCCTAACCCTAATGCTAATTGGAAAACTAGCCCTTAAATCTACCCTAAACCTAAAACAAAACCGAGCCATAACCCTAACATTTAACCTAAACCAAACCCTAAAGCTATACCTAGCACTAAACCTAGCCCTAATTTGATTCCTAACCCTAACCCTAGAAATAATCCTGATAAGTGACTTGGCCCATAACACTAATGCTAGCTCTAAACATTGCCATAACGCTAACCCTAGAACTAACCTTAAACATAAACCTAGTTTTTTCATTAGGCATAGCCCTAATGATAAAACAAATCCTAGCCTGAATCTGAGAACTAACCCTATTTTTTAACTAAGCCAAACCATAACCCTAGCCCTAAACCTAACCCTAACCCTAACCCTAGCCCTAACCCTAACCCTACCTTTAACCCTATCCCTTTCCCTAAGCCAAACCCTCACCCTAACACTACCCTAGTCCTAAATTTAATCCTTAGCCTACCCCAAAGCCTAACTTTATTACTAGTCCTATCCTAGCCCTCATTCTAACTCTAAGCCTAACCCTAACCCTGACCCATATTCTGACCCTGACACTAACCTAAGTCTGAACCTGACCCTAAAACTAAACCAAACCCTAACACTTCCCATACAGGTAAACCTATACTTAAACCTAACAGTAACACTAACACTAGACAAAACCTAATCCTAAATATAGTTATAAATCTAGCCATAGCCCTAAACAAAAACCTAGCACTAGCCCTAGCAATAACCATTAACCTAACTTAATGACTAACCCTAGCCCTAGACCCAATACTAGTCATAATTCTGGCACTCACCCTGAACCTAACCCTATCCTGAACAATGACCCTTAACTCTAAACAACCTCTAGCTCTAAACTTTATTCTAACCCCAAACATAACCATAACACTGGAAATATCCATAACCCTGACACTAAATCTAGCCATAAAAATATTCCTAGTTCTTATATTTCCCAGAGCCCTAAAGTTAGCCCTAAACCCCACACAAAACCTAGCCCTTATCCTAGCCCTAAACCTAGCCCTAATTGTAACCCTAACCCTAACCCTAAACCTAAGCCTAATCCCTACACTCACCCTAGGCCTAAACCTAGCTCAAAATCTAACCCTTACCCTAAACCTAACCCTAACCCTAATCCTAGCCCTAACTCCTACTCTTACCCTCGTCCAAGACCTAACTCTAGCTCAAATGCTAATACTTACCCTAAAACTATCCCTGACACTAACCCTAGGCCTAACCCTAACCTTATCCCTAATCATAACCTTATACCTAGCCCTAACCTTAGCTCTAACACTATCCATTACCCTAAAAAATGAGCTGACTTATATGCTAACTGTAGGAATAACATTAACCCTATCGCTAACACTAACCCTATTCATTACTCTAAATCTAACCTGAACCCTAAACCTAATCCTATCCATCACCCTATCCGTAACCCTAACCCTAAAGCTAATTCAATCCTTAACCTTAAAACTTAACCTAAACAAATCACCACCTGGACTCTTACCCTAATAATATACTTAGCTTTAAATTTGAACCTAAAATAAACCTAAGCCTTACACTAGACCTAGCCATAACCTAACCCTAAAACTAACACTAACCATAAATATAAACCTGACATTAGCCCTATCCTTAATCCTAGTCTTAGCCCTAACACAAACCCTCATCCTAGCACTAAACAAGCCTTAATCCTAACCCTAGACTTAACCATAATTCTAACCCTCACCCTAGCCCTAAACCTAGCTATAACCCCATCACTTCCCCATCCCTAACCCTAACACTAGGCCTAAACCTAACACTAACCCAAGCCCTAAATCTAGCCCTAATTTAGCCCTAATCCTAAACCTAACCCTAACCCTAGCCCTAAGACTAACTCTAACTCTCTCCCTAGCCCTATTTCTAGTTCTAACTCTATCCATTAATTATCCTAACACTAGCCCTAAACTTAGGCCTAAACCTAGCCATAATCCTAAACCTAGATCTAACCATAACAATAAATATAAGCCTAAACCCCATCATACCACTAGCGCTAACACTATCACTAATCCTAAAAGTAGCCCTAGCTGTAAAACAAAACTTTGACAAAGACCTAACCCTAACCCTAACCAAAACCATAATCCTAGACTTGACACTAGACCTATCCCTAATTCTTACCCTCACCCTTACACAAATCCTAACCCTAACCCTAGCCCTAATTTGAGTCTATCCATAACTCTGATCAGTAACACTTATCCTGACTCTGATGGTAACACTAACCCTATCTCTAATCATCACCCTAAAACTAAACCTAATCTACACACTAGATTTAGACATAATGCTATACTTAACAGAAGCCCTAATCATAACCCTAGTTCTAACATTAGCCATAGTCCTAAATAGCCCTAACCTAACTCAAAACCTAGAATTAACCAGAACCCTAACTCTAGATTTAACCTTAGCCCTAACCCTAACCCTAGCCCTAACACTTAACCTAAACCTAACCATAAACCTAAAACTTATACTAAGATGAAATCTAAACCAATTCATAATCCTAACCATAATCCTAGCCATATCCCTAGCTCTAATCTGATCCATTACCCTAACCATAACCCTAACCAAATTATAACCCCAGGCCTAACCTTAACCATAGCTCTAACCTAAACATAACCCTAGTCATAACTGTAGCTATAATCCAATCTTTTACCCTAACCCTAACCCTAACTGAATTCTATCCCTAGGCCTAAACCTAACCCTATCCCTAACCCTAAACCTGTCCATTACTCTAATTCTAACCTTAACCTTAAACTTAACCATATCCATTACCCTAACCCTAACATTAACCCTAATGATAATTTGAGCCCTAAGCCTAATCCGTAACCTAACCCATACTCTTAACCCTGACTCTGACCCTTATAATACCCCTAGCTCTAAACATGAACCTAACCTTCAACCTAACACTTACAATATACCTCGCCATAATTCTTACCCTAAAACTATTCCTAACCATAACCCTAGACCTGACATTAGCCCTATCCATAACCCTAACACAAACCTAGCCCTAATCCTATCCCTTAGCCTAGCCTTAATCCTAACTCTAACATTATTCCTAGCCCTAACCCTAATTTTATGCTTTTCCCTAGCCCTAAATGTAGCTGTAACATCATACCTTACCCTAAACCTACTGCTAACCCTAAATCTAGCCCTAAACCTAGGCCTAAAACTACCACTAACCATAGCTCTAATCTAGCCCTAATTTAGCCCTAACCCTAACCTAACACTATCCCTAGCCCTAAGAATAACTCTAACTCTCACCCTAGCCCTATCCCTAGGTCTAAACCTATCCTGTACCATAACCCAAACCCTATCTCTATCCCTAGCCCCACCCTATCCCTAACCTTCACCCTAGCCCTAAACCTGAATCTAACCCTAAACTTAAGCCTAAAGTTCACTCTAACACTAGCCCTAACCCTAAAGTTATTTGGAAATCTACCCTAACAGTACCCTATCCCTAAAACAAAATCAAGCCATAACCCTAACCCTAAACCTTAACCTAAACCAAACCCTAACCCTACACCTATTCCTAAACTTAGCCCTAATTTGAGTCCTAACCCTAACCCTAGAAGTAACCTTGACCCTTACTCGGACCCTAAGAGTAACCCTAGCTCTAAACATTGACCTAACGCTAACCCTAGAATTAGCCCTAATCAGAATCCTAGTTCTTTCATTACCTGTAGCCCTAATTCTAATACAAATCCTAGTCCTATACCAAGCCATCAACCTAGGTTTAACCCTAAACCTAACACTAACCCTAATACTAACCCTAACTCTATCTCTAACCCTATCCCTTACCCTATGCCAAACTCTCACCCTAATGCTACCCTAGTCCTAACAATAATCCTTAGCCTACCTCAAACCCCATCTCTATTACTAGTCCTAACCCAAGCCCTCATTGTAGCTCTAACCCTGACCCTTATTCTAACCCTAACACTAACCCTAGGTCTAAACTTGACACTAACCCTAAAGCAAACCCTAACCCTACCTTACCAGTTAAACTATACCTAAACCTAACAGTAACACTAGCACTAGACCAAACCTAATCCTAAATAGTGTCATAAGTCTAGCCCTAGCCCTAAACAAAAACCTAGCACTAGGCCTTACAATAACCGTTAACCTAAGTTAAAGTCTAACTCTATCTCTAGACCCAATGCTAGTCCTAAATCTGGCCCTCACCCTAAACCTAATCTAACCCAAACAATGACCATTACCCTAAAACAAACCCTAGCTCTAAATCTTAGCCTACCCCAAACCTAACTACGACACTAGACTTATTCATAACCCTAACTCTAAAACTAGCCATAACCATATCCCTAGCTCTTACGTTACCCATAGCCCTAATGCTAGCCATAAACTTCACACAAAACATAACCCTTATCCTAGCCCTAAACCTAGCCTTTATTGTAACCCTAACCATAAGCCTAGACCTAACCATAAACCTAAACCTCTCCCTAACCCTAATTCTAGTTCAAACTCTAACCATAATCTAAACATAACACTAACCCTAAACCTAACATTAGCCCTGACTCTAACCCTAACCCTCACACTAGTCCTAATCCTTGCTCAAAAGCTAACACTTGCCAAAAACCTACCCTGACACTAACCCTAGGCCTAACCCTAACCCTAGTCCTAATTCTAACCTTAACCCTAGACTTAACCAAAGCACTAATCCTATCCATTACCCTAAAGATAAGCCTAACCCAAATGCTGACCCTAGGCCTAATGCTAACACTATTGCTAACACTAACCCTATTAATTACTCTAAACCTAACCTGAACCTTAAACCTGACCCTATGGATTACCCTAACCCAAACCCTAACACTATCCCTAATGCTAATTCAAGCCTTAACCCTAAATCTTAACTTAAACCAAACCTTACTCAATCCCTGACCCTAATAATACACCTAGCTTTAAACCTGACCCTTAAACTAAACCTAACCCTTACAGTAGACCTAGCCATAACCTAACCCTAAAACTAACCATAACCATAAACACAGACATGACATGAACCCCAGCCCAAATCCTAGCCCTAACCCTAACACAAACACTAGACTTCATCTTAGGCCTATACCTAGCCTTAATCCTAACCCAAACCCTAACTCTAGCCCTATCTCTAATTTTAACTCTTGCCCTAGAACTGAATTTAAGAATAACCCCATCCTTTCCCCTAACCCTATCACTAACCCTAATCCTAACACTAACCATATCTCTAGCCCTAACCATAGGCCTAACCATAACACTAACCTTAGCACTAATCCTAGCCCTAATTTAGCCCTAAACCTAACTCTACCCCTAACCTTGGCCTAAGACAAACTCTAACTCTCCCTCAGCCCTATTTCTAGTCCTAACCCTATCCATTACAATAAACCTAACACAAGCCCTAACCTTAGCCCTAACTGTAGCCCTAGACCCCACCCTTGATCTAACCATAATTCTACATTTGACTCTAACCCTAAGCCTAATCCTCAACCTACCACTAGAATTAACACTATCACTAAGCCTGAAACTAGCTCTAACTCTAGCCTTATCCCTTAAACAAAACTGAGCCATTGTCCTAACCCTAAATGTTAATCTAACTAAACCCTAATCCTAAAACTAGCCATAACATTCTAGCTCTAATTCATGTCCTAGTCCTAAAATTAACCCTGACCCTGACTTATATTCTAACACTAACCTTAATTCTGAATATCACACTACCCTTAAAGATAGTGCTAACACTAGTTCTAGACCAAATACTAACTATAATCATAACCCTAGTTCTTATATTAGCCATAGCCCTAACCCTAAACCTCACAGAAAATCTAACTCTAATCTGAGCCCTAACCCTTGAAGTAAACCTAAACCTAGGCTTAGCCCTAACCCTAACCCTAAACCTAGCCATAACCCTGACTCTAACTATGTCACTTACCTTTAGCCAAACCCTATCCAGGATGCTAACCTTAGTCCTAATCCTAATCCATAGCTTAATCCAAACCCTAACCCTATTACTAGTCCTAACTCTACCCTCATTCTAGCTCTAACCCTAACTCAAATCCTTACCCTAACACAAACCCTTAGTCTAAATCTGACCCTAATCCTAAACCATACCTTAAAACTAGCCCTACCAGTATACTTATACCTAAACCTAACCCTAACACTAGCCCTAGACCTAAGCCTAATCCTAAATATAGCCATAACTCTAGACCTAGACCTAAAAAACCCCAGAGCCCTTGCCCTAACATAATCATTAACCTAATGCAAACACTAACCCTATCCCTAGACCTAACTCTAGTCCTAATTCTGGCTTTCACCTTAAACCTAACTCTAACTGGAACACTGACCCTAACAGTAACACTAAACCTAGCTCTAAACCTGAACCAAACCCAAAACCTAAACCTAACACTAGACATAGCCATAACTCTAACCCTAAAACTAGCTCTAATCAGAACCCTAGATCTTACATAACACATAGCCTTAACCCTGGGCCTAATACAAACACAAAACCCAGTCCTAATCTGAGGCCTAAGGCTACAATAAGCATAACAATAATCCTAAATGTAGCCCTCACCCTAACCCTCCCCTTACACATAACCCTCGCTCAATGCTTATCCCTTAGCCTAAACATAACCCTAGCCCTATTCCTAAACATAAACCTAACCTTAACCCTAATACTAACCTTAACCCTAGTACTAACACTAGCTCTATCCCTAACATTACCCTAACCCTAATAATAATACTAGCCCTAAACCTAACCCTATCCCAAACCCTAATCATAAACCTAACCCTCGACCTAACCCGAAACCTAACACTTGCCATAAACTTAACCCTAAACCTTACCATAAATCAAAACTAAACCTATACCTAAACTGAAATTTAACCATAACCTAAACTTAACCCTAAATCTACTCTTACATCTAATTCAATACATTACTCTAAAACTAACCCTAATCCTAATGAAACCCTAACACTTACTCCAACCCTAACCATAACCATAACAATAACACTAACCCAGACCTAACACAAAACATAGCACTCCCCCTGGCCCTAACCATAGCTTAATCTCTAACCCTTACCCTAACTCTAACACTAGCCCTAGCCCTAACCATAATGCTAACTCTAGCCCTAACCCTTACACTAAACATAGCCCTTATCCTAGCTCTAATTTAGCCCTATTCTTAACCCTAACCCTAACCCTAGAATTAAGACTAACTATAATTCTCACACAAGACATATCCCTACTTCTACCCCTACCCCTTACGGTAATTCTAAACCAAGCTCTAACCCTAGCCGTAACCCTTGCACTATCCTTAGCCCTAGCACTAACTCTAGATAGAAACCTGTCTCTAAAACTAACCCTAACCCAATGTCTCAGCCTAACCCTGAAACTAGCTATAACCCTAATGCTGATCCTAAAATTAGCCCTAACCCTAACCCTAGCCCTAGCCCTAAACCAAAATTGAGCCATACCCCCAACACTACCCTTTACCCTATACCAAACCCTAACCCTATACCAGCCCTAACCCTAGCTCTAATTTGAAACCTAACCCTAAGCCTAAACATAACCATTACCCTGACTCATATCCAAACACTAAACCTAGCTCTAAACATCACCCTAACCTTAAACCTAACCCTAACACTAGACCTAGCCCTAAACCTAACCCTAAAACTAACAATAATAGTAACCCTAGTTCTTACAATAGCCATAACCATAACACTAGCCCTATCCCTAATATAAAACTAGCCCTACTCCAAGCCCTAACATGAGCTTTAACGCTAAACCGAACCATAACCCTGGTCCTAACCCTCACTCTAACCCTATCCCTTACCCTAAGCCAAACACTCAACCTAATGGTAACTGAATTCTTAGCACTAATCCTTAGCCTAATCAAAACCCTAACTCTATAAATAGTCCTAACCCTGGCCTTCATTCTAGATCTAACCATAACCCAAACCCTAACCCTATCCCTGAGCTTTATTCTAACCCTAACACTAATATTAGGTGTAAATCTAAACCTAACCCTAATCTGAATCCTAACACTAGCACTACTGGTAACCTTATACCTAAACCTAACCCTATAACTAGGCCTAGACCTAAACCTAATCCTAAATCTAGCCATAACTATAGCTCTAGACCTAAAGACAAACTAGACCTAGCCTTAACAATAACCCTTAACCTAACCCAAACCCTAACCCAACTTCTAGACCTAACTCTAGTCCTAATTCTGGCTTTAACAATAACCATTACCCTACCTGAAAACTGTCTCTGACACTAACATTAAACCTAGCTCTAAACTTCACCCTAACCCTAAAACTAACCCTAAAACTACACCTAGTTCTAGCATTATCCATAAAACTAGTCCTAATAATTACACTAGTTCTTACATTAGCCATAGCCCTAACCTATTGCAAAACCTAGCCCTAATCCAAGCCCTACCTTAGCTTTAACCCTAAAGATTATCCCAACAATATCCCTAGCCCTAACCATAACCCTAAGCCTAACCCTAGACCTAATCCTAACCATAACCCTAACCCTAAACCTAGTTCTAACCCTATTCATTACCCTAAGATAATTATAATCCTTATGCTAACCCTAGGAGGAACACTAATTCTAGCACTAGCCTTATCTTGTCCATTAACCTGCACCTAACCTGAACCCTAAACCTAACTGTGTCATTAC
>NW_026010678.1:14915-23191 GCF_001458135.2 Marmota marmota marmota
AGATGAATCCTGTGCAGTATCAAAGAAATCTGATCAAATGACTGGGGAGGTAGTTCAGTATATGCATAGTTTCCTGTTGTCTCCTAAAGTGCTCTCAGATAAAGATTTTTTTTTTTTTGCATGCTTCAGCTTTTGGACAGTTTCACAAGGAAGAAATCAGAGAGTACCGACAGGGAATTAATTGAGTATGCGAAGTTTCAAGTAGCTAGCACCAACACTGTTTGATTTTGAGCTCCATTTCCATTTACCCATAGAGATCAAAATGAAGTGAACCCTTAAAATGTACAGTGTTCCTGAAAGTGAACACTTGAACTGAGAAGGTCCAAAACTGGGGAACTTAACAAGGGTAAGGAAAAAATGAATACTGCCCAATATCAAATAAACTTGAACAAATCTAACTATAACTCTAATGCTAGATTTGACTCTATCCCCAACTCTAAAGCTAAGCTGTTTAGAGAACCTATGATCATAGAAGTCCCAAAATTGGGGATCCTAGTGGAGCAAGCTAATAGATGAATCCTGCACAATATCAAAGAAATATGATCAAATAATTGGGGAAGGTATTTCAATATATTTATATTTCCCTCTTTTCTCCTAAAGTGCTCTTGGATATGTCTGCTTTTCGTGCTTCACCTTAGAGCTACATTCACAAGGAACAAACCAGAGAGTGCCCATAGAAAACTTATTGAGTGTGTGAAGTTTGAAGCAGCTAGCACCAACCCTGTTTTATTTCTAGCTCCAAATCCATTTAGGTCAAAATGAAGTGAAACCTTAAAATAGAAACTGTTCCTGAAAGCGAACCATTGAATCTTGAAGTCCCAAACTTGGGGAGCCTACTAAGGCTAGGTCAAGGATGAATCCTGTACAGTATCAAAGTAATATGACCAAAAAATTTCGATGCTCTTTCAGCACATGTGTATTCTGCTTGCTCCTAATGTGCTCAGAGATAAAACTGTTTTCTTTCTACTTCAGCTTTTAGGGCTACTTCCACAGGAAACAAACCAAAGAATCCTGACTGAGAACTGATTGAGTCTGTGATGATTCAAGCAGCTAGCCCAAACCCTGTTTGATTTCCAGCTTCATTTCCATTCACCCCTATAGGGAAAAAAGAAGAGAAACATGAAAATTGAAACTGTTCCTGAAACCAAACCCTTTTTGTAGGAGGCCCAAACATTTGGAGTATAGTCAAAATAGGAAAAAGATGAGTCCTGCACAATATCATAGAAAACAGAAACAAAACTAACTCTAACCCTAATACTAGGTCTAAACCTAGTCCTAACACTAACCCTAACACTACCTTAACCTGTTTAGAGTCCTTTTGATCCTAGAAGTCCCACACTTGGGGAGCCAATGTAGGTAGGCTAACAGATGAATCATTCACAGTATCAAAGAAATATGACCAAATACTTGGGAGAGGTAGTTCAGCACATGCATATTTCCCTGTTTTATCATAAAGTGTTCTCACACAAAGTTGCTTTGCATGCTTATGTTTAGGGCTACTTTCACAAAGAGTAAACCAGAGAATGCCCATAGATTACTGATTGAGTGTGTGAGGTTTGAAGTAGCAATCACCAACCCTGTTTGATTTCCAGTTCCATTTCCACTTACCCACATAGGTCAAAATAAAGTGAAAACTTAAAAAACAAACTGTTCCAGACAGCTAACCCTTGACCCAAGAGGACAAAACCTAGGTAATATAATAAGGCTATGTAAAAGCTGAATCCTGCCCAGTATCAAAGAAATTTGAACAAAACTAAATCTAACCAAACACTAGCTGTAAACCTAGCCCTAACCTAAAACTAAACCTAACCTAACCTGTTTAGAGAACCTTGATCATAGTAGTCCCCAAACAAAGGAGCCTATTGTGGCAAGATTACAGATAAATCCTGCACAGTATCAAAGAAATCTGACCAAGTAATTGGGGGAGGTATTTCAGTACATTCATATTTCCCTATTTTCTCCTAATGTGATCTTGGTTAAATTACTTTTTCATGCTGCAAATTATGGTATGTTCACAAGGAACAAACCAGAGAGTGCCCACAGAGAGCTGATTGAGTGTGTGAAGTTTCAAGCAGCTAGGACTAACCCTGTTTGATTCACAGCTCCATTTTCATTCACATCTATAGACCATAATAAAGTGAAACCTAAAAATTCAAACTGTTCCTGACAGTGAACTGGCAAACCTTGAAGGCCCAAACTTGGGGATCCTACTAAAGCTAGAAAAAGGTGAATCATGTACAGTATCAAAGCAATCAAGCAAAAAAGGTTGAAGCTTGCTCCTAAAGTGCTCACAGATAAAGCTGCCAGGCCTAGGGTTGCAGTTAGGGATAGATTTAGTGTTAGGTTTATGGCTTGGTCCAGTGTAAGCATTAGGTTTAGGGTACGGGTCAGGTTTAGAGCTGGGGTTATTATTAGGGTCAGGTTCAAGGTTAGGGTTTGGTTTAGGTTAGAGGTAAGGTTTAGGGCTAGAATTAGTATTAGTTTTAGGGTTAGGGTTAATGACCACATTAGGTCTAGGGTTTAGATGTGGTTTAGTGTAATGGATAGATTTAAGATTAGGCCTAATGTTTAGCATAATGGTTAGGGTTATCATTAGGGTAATGGATAGAGTTAGACCCAATATTAGAGCTAGGGATATTAATAGGATTAGGGCTTTTGTTTGGGTTAGGGTTAGGTTTAAGTTTAGGGTTAAACTAGGTTTAGGACTGGGATTAGTCTACATTTTGGGTTAGGTTGGGCTAGGGTTAAGGCTACGAATAATGTATAAAGTAGGGTTATGATTAGTGGTAGTTATAGTGTTAGGGTTAGGGCTAGGTCTAATGTTAGGGTTAGGTTTATGATTATGAAAATATTTAGAGCTAGAGTTAGTGTTAGGGTCAGAGTCAGTGTCCGGATTACTTTTCAGGTTAGACTTAGGACTAGAATTAGAGATAGGTGGTGGGCTAGGTGTAAGGTTAGGGTTTGTTTTAGGTTAAGGGTTAGGGTTAGGGCTATGACTTGCTTTTGTTTTAGGGCTAGGTGTAGGGTTAGAGCTAGTTTTAAGATTAGTGTTAGGGTTAGGGCTAGTGTTAGTTTGAGGTTTAGGCTTAGGTTTAGGGTTAGATTTAGAGTTAGGTTTAGATCTAGGGTTTGAGCTAGGGCTAAGGATAGGGCTAGGGTTAGGGCTAAGTTTAGGGCTAGGTTTAGGGTGATGGTAAGGAATTGGGTTAGAACTTGGTATAGGGCTAGGGAGAGAGTTAGAGTTAGTCTTAGGGCAAGGGTTAGTGTTAGGGATAGACCTAGGGTTAGGGCTAGGGTTAGTGTTAGGTTTAGGGTTAGGGTTAGGGTTAGGGTAAGGATTGGGATTATAGCTAGTTTTATGGCTAGGGTGAGGGTTAGAAGTAGAGTTAGGGTTAGGTTTATGATTAAGGTGAAGTTTATGGTTAGGATGTGGGCTAAGATTTGTGTTAGGGTTAGGACCAGGATTAGAGACAGGGCAAAATTCAGGTCTAGGGTTACAGTTAGGGATAATTTAGGTTTAGGTTTATAGCTAGGTCTATTTTAAAGGTTAGGTTTATGGTTAGGGTCAGGTTTAGAGCTAGGGGTATTATTAGAGTTAGGGTCAGGTTTAGCGTTTTTGTTAGGTTAAGGTTTAGGTTTAGGGCTTGAATTAACATTATTGTTAAGGATAGGGTAATGATAGTTTTAGGTTTAGGGTTCAAGTTAAGTGTAGGGTAATAGATAGGGTTAGAGTTGGGGATAGGATTAGGGTTTGGCCTAAGGTTAGCATAAGGGTTAGAGTTATTATTAGAGTAATGGATAGGTTAGATCTAGGGTTAGGGCTAGGGGTATGCTAAGGTTTATGTCTAGGGTTAGGCTTAAGGTTAGGGTTAGGGCTATGGTTAGGATTAGGATTAGCTTTAGGGTTAAATCTAGGGTAGGCCTTGGATTAGGGCTAGGTTTTGTGATAGGTTAGGGCTACAGTTAATGTAAGAACTTGTTATGATTCAGGCTAGTTTTAAGATTAATGTTAGGGCTAGGTATAGTTTTAGCTTTAGGTTTAGGATTGGAGTGGTGTTTAGAGCTAGGGTTAATGTTAGTGTCAGGGTCAGTGTTCATGTTAGGGTTGTGGTTAAAATTAAATGACTAGGGTTAGCTGTAGGGGAAGAGTTAGTGTTTGGCTTAGGCTAAGGGTTATTGTTAGGGCTATGCCTAGGTTTTTCTTTAGATCTAGGGTTCGAGTTATGGCTAGATTTAGGATTAGGTGTAGGTCTAGGGCTAGTGTTAGGGTTAGGTTTAGGTATAAGTTTATTGGAAGGGCTACTGTTAGGATTCGGTTTAGGGTTAGGTTCAGGTTTTTACCTACGATTAGTATTAGGGTCAGAATAAGGGTCAGAGTTAGGGTTAGGGTTTGGGTTATGGTTAGAGCTAGAATGATGGCTAGGGTTAGGACTAGTAGGGTAAGGGTTTGTGTTAGGTTAAGGATTGGGGTTAGCTTTCAGGTTAGGATTTGGCTTAAGGTAAGGGATAGGGTTAGAGCTAGGGTTAGGCCTAGGGTTAGGGCTAGGGTTAGAGTTAAAGCTAGGTTTAGGGCTCGGTTTAGGGCTAATTTTTGTGTTAGGATTATGGCTAGGATTAGAGCAGTGGCTAATGTAAGAACTAGGATTACAATTCGGGTTGATTTTTGGATTATGATTATGTGTTAAATCAATAGTGTTAATTAGTTTTAAGGTTAGGGTGATATTTAGAGCTAGTCTTAGTGTTAGGTTAATAGTCAGGGTCAGGGTTAGTTTTAGGGTTAGGGTTAGGTCTGGAAATAAGGCTAGGGTTACTGTAAGGGTGTGGTTTAAGGTTAGGGTGGTGTTTAGAGCTAGGGTGAGTGTTAGGATATGAGTCAGAATCGGGGTTAGTATTAAAATTAAGGTTAGGACTCGAATTAGGGCTAGGGTTAGGTCTAGGTGTAGTGCTAGGTTTTAGTTTAAGTTAAGGTTTTGTGTTAGGGCTATTACTCGGTTTTGTTTTACTGCTAGGGTTAGGGTTAGAGCTAGTTTCAAGATTAGTGTTAGGATTAGTGCTAGTGTTAATGTTAGGCGTAGGGTTATGTTTAGGGTTAGTGTTAGAGTTAGAGTTAGACTGAGGGTTAGGACTAGGAATAAGGATTAGGCAAGTGTTATGGCTAAGTTTATGGCTATGTTTAGGGCTAGGCTTAGGGTTAAGTTAAGGGAAAGGGTTAGAATTAGGGATAGGACTTGTGTGAGAGTTTGAGTTAGTCTTAGGGCTATGGTTAGCATTAGAATTAGGGATAGAGTTAAATTAGGGGTAGGATTAGGGCTATGATTAGTGTTCAGCTTAGGTCTAGCGTTAGGGTTAGGGTTAGGATTAAGTTTAGGGTAAGGGATGGTGTTATAGCTAGGTTTAGTGGGAGGGTGAGGGTTAGAATTAGGTTAGTGCTATGGTTAAGGTTAGGTTTATGATTAGGGCTAGGTTTAGGGGTAGAATGAGGGCTAGAGTTTGTTTTAAGTTTAGGGCTAAGATTAGGGCTAGGGCTAATATCAGATCTTGGGTTATGGTTAAAGATATTTTTAGTGTTAGTTTTATGTCTACATGTAGTGTAAGGGTTAGTTTTAGAGTTAGGGTCAGGTTTAGAGCTAGGAGTATTTTTAGTCACCACCTGGGTTAGGGTTTGAGATAGATTAAGTTTTTAATTTAGGGCTCAAATTAGCATTAAGGTTAGTGTTATGTTAATGACAGGGTGAGGTTTAGGGTCTCGGTTTGGATTAGTGTAATGGATAGGTTTAGAATTAGGGATAGGGTTAGGTTTAGGACTAGGTTTAGCATTAGGGTTAGGGTTATGTTTATGGCAATGGATAGAGTTAGAGCTAGGGTTAGGTCTAGGGTTATGTTTATGATTAGGTCTAGGGTTAGGTTTATGATTAGCATTAAAACTGGGGTTAGGGCTCAGATTAGGGCTAGATTTTGTGTTAAGTTAGTGCTAGGGTTAGGTTTATGGCTAATGTAAGTACCAGGGTTTTGTTTAGGGCCAAATTTACGGTTAGGGTTAGGGGTATATCTAGTGTTAGCTTTAGGTTTATGGTTAAGGTTATGTTTAGAGCTAGGATTAGTGTAATGGTCAGAGTCAGGGTTCGGGTTAGTTTTAGAGTTTGGATTAAAACTCAAATTAGGGCTAGGGTTAGGGTTAGGGTTTGGTTTAGGTTAAGGGTTAGGGTTAGGGCTATGATTCAGTTTTGTTTTAGGGCAAGGACTAGGGTAAGGGCTAGTTTTAGGATTAGCATTAGGATTAGGGCTAGTGTTAGGTTTAGGTTTAGCCTTAGATTTAAAGTTAGATTTAGAGTTAGGGTTTAGGGTTAGGGTTAAGCTTTGGGTTATTGTTAGATTTGGAGTTAAAGTTAAATCTAGGTTAGGGCTAGGATTAAGGATAGGGCTAGGGTTAGGTCTAGGATTATGGTTCTGGTAAGGGATTGGGTTAGAACAGGGGATGGGGCAAGGGTGAGAGAGTTAGTCTTACAGCTAGGGTTAGGGCAAGGGTTAGGTATAGGGCTAAATTAGGGCTAAGATTAAGGCTAGGTTAGTGTTAGGGTTAGGGCTAGTGGTAGGGTTAGGGTTAGGGGTAAGGGTATGTTTAGTGCTCTGATAAGGGCTGTTATTTGTGTTGTTTATGGCTAGGATTAGGGCTAGGGCTAATGTAAGGTCTAGGCTTACGGTTTGGGATAGCTTTAGGATTATGGTTATGGCTAGGTCTACTGTAAGTGTTAGGTTTAAGTTAAGGGTCAGCTTTAGAGCTAGGGGATTTATTAGGGTCAGGATCAGAATTAGAGTTTGGTTAAAGTTAGGTTTTAGGGTTTGGGCTCGAGTTAGCGTTTTGGTGTGGGTTAGGGTAATGAGAGGGTTATTTTATGGTTCAGGTTAGGTTTCGCTAATTGTTAGTGTTAGGTCTAGGGTTCACATTAGGGAAGGGTTAGTGTTAGTATAATGGATAGTTTAGGTCTAAGTTTAGGGCTAGGTTTATGGTAGGAATAGGCCTTGAGTTATGGTTAGGGTTAGGGTTAGAACTAGGGCTAGTGTCAGGGTTATGTTTAGCATAATGGTTAGGTTTTGAGCTAGGGTAATGCCTAGGGTGAAGGTTAGGTTTAGGGTTAAGTCTAAGGATAAGATTACAATAGGGTTAGGGTTAGGGTTAGGATTAGGGCTAGGTCATCATTAGGGGTAGGGTTAAGGTTAGGGTAATGGATAGGTTTAGATGTAGGCTTAGCGTTTTAGTTAGGGTTAGACAGAGGTTTAGGCTTAGGGTTAGACCTATGGTTACGTTTAGGTTTATGATAAAGTTTAGGGTTTGAGCTAGGATTACGTCTATGGTGAGTGTGAGTTTGAGGGTTAGGTCTAGGGTTAGTTTTCCAGTTAGTTATAGCGTTAAGGTTAGGCCTAGGATTATCAATAGGGTTAGGGTTAAGTTTAGGGTAAAGGGTAGGTTTAGGGCTAGGGTTAAGTTTAGGATTAGGACAAGGGTTAGGGTTATTTTTAGGGATAGATGTAGGTTTATGTTTAGGGTAAGGGTTAGGCTTTGAGCTAGCATTAGGACTAAGGTGAGGGTTAGGTTAGGGTTAGGGTTAGGGTTATGCTTAAGGCTAGGTTTAGGCCTGGGATCAGCTCTAGGTTTTGTGTTAGGTTTAGGCTTAGGGTTAGAGCTATGTGTAATGTAAGAGCTAGGGTTATATTTAGGGCTAGTTTTACAGTTAGAATTATGGCTAGGTATAGTGTTTGATTTTCGGTTAGGGTCAAATTTAGAGATAGGTTTACTATAAAGGCAGGGCCAGTGTTCAGGTTAGAGTTAGAGTTAGGGTTACAGTCAGAATTAGGACTAGGTTTAGGTCTAGGGGTAGGGTTAGTGTTTGGGTTAGGTTCAGGGTTATTGTTAAGGCTAAGGCTAGGTTTTTGTTTAGGTCTAGGGCTAGAGTTAAGTCTAGATTTAGGATTCAGTTTAGGTCTAGGGCTATTGTTAGGGTTTGGTCTAGGGTTAGGGTCAGATTTAGACTGAGGGTTAGTGTTATGATCAGAATAAGGATCAGGGTTAGTATTAGGGTTTGGGATAGGGTTAGAGCTATAGTGATGGCTTGTATTAGGATGATTAATAGGGTTAACATTTTGATTAGCCTAAAGATTAGGGATAAGTCTAGGGTTACCATTAGTGTTAGTATTTGGCTTAGGGTAAGTGATAGCCTTAGAGCTAGGGTTAGGGCTAGGGTTAGAATTAGCGTTAGGGTTAAATCTAGATTTTGGAC
>NW_026010679.1:0-3037 GCF_001458135.2 Marmota marmota marmota
CTCTAAAATGCCTTTAAGTATGAATATGAAAGTAGCAAGTTATGTGTTTGATAGCTTGGAGCCATCACAAAATGAATATGAAATATGCCCTATCAAAATGCTTATTTATGTAATAGCCTGAAGAGGTTTTCTGTCTTTAAAACATTTTGCTGCTTTTAAAGGGAACAATATTTAAAAAAACAGTTTCTCTTATGACACTTATCCTGTAAGAACCTGGACAAATGATGCATTATTACAACAGGATGAGACATCCACAATTCTTAGAAAATGAAATGGTTGCAAAAACTCCATATTAAAATATGCTTAGGGCTGGGGATATGGCTCAAGTGGTAGTGCACTCACCTAGCATGCATGAGGTATTGGGTTTGATTCTCAGTACCCTGTAAAAATAAAATATTGTGTCCATCTAAAAAACTAAAAATAAATATTAAAAAAATAAATTAATAAAATATGCTTACAGTGGAAGATTATTTTTTTTGTAGTTGAAAATTGAAGCATGCCTATATTTTATTTTCATATTTATAAGTGGTGCTAAGGATCAAACCCAGTGCCTCACACATGCTAGGCAAGTGATCTGCCACTGAGCTACAGCCCTAGACCTGGGGAAGACTATTAAAGGAATAAAAGTCATTAGAAAGGTAAATAAGAAATGCTGAATTAAAACATCAATTTAAATTTGGATAATTAATAATGATAAACTTTACAGAAATGAAGAAAAAATGGAGGAAGTACCAAAGAGCAGTTTACACAGAAAGAAAATGGTTAAATAGAAAATACATTAAAATAACTGTAATGCAATGGTAAGCCATAAAGATATAGAACATAAGAAAAAAAAGCATTCAGGAAATTGTAAGTCAAAATAAGACTTGTTGTATATCAAATAAAAGTTTCTGTATGAAAAATGTGGGAAGGAATAATAATCAAAGACAGTCTCTGAGGTTTGGATGAATACTCATGTTTGAAAATGAAATGAAAATACTCATGTTTGAAAAGAATCTCATTCTTGTGGTTGTGAGTGTGTTTAAAAAAACAATGATTCTGGTCTGGGAAAAGTTCAGGACAGGAGTGTACTCAGGACCATGAATGACACTGCTGGATTTAAATTTTAGACACTGATGGAAACATTTTGAGAATGTAAAAGCCTTTGTGGAGAAACCTAGCCCTAGTTGTGAAGCCTTCTCTTCTCAGCATGGCTTCATCACATTGGGGTAATTTTTCCAAAGCATTGTCTAACTCCATTTTCAAGGAGGTAGAAAGAGCCTTTTGTGTGTGCATGCACACACAACACACACACACATTTTTTTGGTTAAAGAAATTGGAGACAATGAGAGATGGGTTGGGTCCTGAAGTGCACAGATGATATGCAGAATTATGAAACTGTTAGAAGATGTAAAATCCCTTCTTGAAGTTTTCTCCTCTGTGAAGGGATCAGGGGACAGCTTTTGCTTGCTACGTAATGTTGCCTTTAAGGTCAATGGTGTATTTTTCTTGAGGATTGTGCTCATTTATCAAGAAACTATGAAAATAAAGAATAAAATGAAATAAAAAAAACAAACAAGGTAGATCTCTGATAGTATAATAACATTTACACAGGAAAGGGCTATAAAGTTAAAACATTTTAAGGTCCCCAGTTATTGGGGAAAAAAAAGATTCTGGTTAAGTTTACACTTAGATGTTTCATTTGCATAATTGAGTTGTGTGAAATCACAATGGGAAATAAAATATGATATATATCAATAAAAGGGAAGAAGTGAAGTAGCATTAAGGAAGGGCAGAAACATGGATCAATATAGTCAAATGCAGGAAAGAACTATTTTAAAAAGCACAAGTAGAATAACCAATGCATTACTTAAAACTTTACATGTAAAAATAAAATTCAGTATTTACAACAAATGAAAATAGATTAATCTTACTAGTGATGTCATTTACTGAGTTTGAGTGTATTCCACCAATTTTTAGGGAGAAACAAGAAGCCTCATCTTTGAATTTTTGCATCGAATTGCCTATTGCCATGCAAATATGCCAATTCTATTTCTTTCCCTAAGCATCAGTACCTACATTTCAAGTCTCAAACTCAGGACACTTATTTTCTGCTTGCACTTAATTGTCCTTTATGGATTTGCTTTATCAAATCATTGTTAGTTAGACAGGCTTCTAAATCTCTCTATGAATCACATTTCTGTAAATCAGCAAATGAAAAATTTTCATCTGATACTAGGATTACCTTATTTCTTCTCTGAAATAAGCTGACACCCCCGTGTTCTGTAATTCCAGTTATGTCTTTTACATTGTGAATCAGTCTTCAAAATCTGGTACTTTACTTCTGCTCATTATTGATGTTTTCTATGACACCATCTGCTTGGACCTGGATACAGGACAGAGTTTAACTTCAGCAGATGATCATTAACCAAAGGTGGGGAATTTCTGAGTAGATTGCTGGGTGGCTGCAGAGATGGCATGTCTGCAGAGATAGATCTTCACAGGCAGGATGCTCTGAGGATCAGAATGTCAAGGCCTCCAAGCAGACTCTTGCCTTTGCCTGGCCTCTGCAGACAATGGAGATTGTAAGAAGATGAGGAGAAAGTTTGGGGTGGCTCCTTTGGGAGAAGGGGGTTGGCCAAGGACAGATTCCTCCCTAGTGGTTCTCCTGGTCCTGATGTGCCTGGAGTTGGGTACTAGAGGGCCCAAAGATCAGAAAATAGATAATGACAGGAGGATATTGGGAGGAAGAATGGATCTAATATGCAAGAGCATGCTGGGATTGAAGAAGGGGTAGACACAAGGCAGGGGTTCTGGGCAGGGAATTATCCCCATTGTGTTTTCATTGAATCAACTATATATGTATTTGTGTGTGTGTGTGTTTATTTGATACACACACACACACACACACAAGCACGCACACATTATTTTCTTATTTTTAATGAAGTACAATGCATCAAATTCAGATAAATTAATTTAGAAAAATCATTTTTTTCCTCTATCCTACTCCTCCCATTTCTCTACCTTGGTAATTTTTAATCATTGTCCTCCTCATTGA
>NW_026010680.1:0-3037 GCF_001458135.2 Marmota marmota marmota
CCAAAAAAAAAAAAAAAAAAAAAAAAAAACAAGAAATTGGGGGCTGGGGATGTGGCTCAAGCGGTAGCACTCGCCTGGCATGCGTATGGCCCGGGTTCGATCCTAAGCACCACATACAAACAAAGATGTTGTGTCCGCTGAAAACTAAAAAATAAATATTAAAAAAAAAAAGAAGGGAAGAGCTTCTTCTCTCTTAAAAAAAACTCAAACTAACATAATAAATAATGAATGTGATATACCTATTGTAACAAAATAATGGGATATGGTGATGGTAAATCATGATGCAGTTTGGCAGTACCACCCATCTCACAGACGTATGGCCCATACTGGCTCCTTTTTGAGGTTTTACTCCCAAATATGTCCGAACACTTGATGTTAATACCACATAAATAATTTCTCTTAGTTAATGACTCCCCTAATTGAGAAAAAAGTTTGCTGCCTATTACTCTAAATTCATATTGGTTAATTTTGGCCAAGGTTTACCTAGATTTCACAGACACGTTTATTTTCCTTTGGTGGCCTTGGCTGCTCTGCCACTTCTCCCCATTCTCTGTTCGTCTGCATTGTTTTCTCAGTTGCTCCTTCAATCAGGACTTGCTTCCATTGCTTCTCATCTTTCCAAAATGATGTTTGGTCCCTATTCTTCCACTCTCTGTGCTGGAAGAAATTCTTCTTTCCAGGTAATTATCTATCATCCAGCCTATTTTATTCAATCTAACTTTTAAAGAAATTCTGGGCTATTGGACTCCCAATTGGGCAATACCTTACTCTTTTAGCTTTGGATTCTCAACTGCTGAGGAACATAAAAAGAATCCCCAAGGTCCAGGCAAGACAAAAGTTTAGTAGTATCATTCATCTGAGGCAAATTACATTTTCCACAGATGACCAAAAGAATTACTCTCATTCCACATGCTCTTTTTACAATGTGATGTTGGCTGTCTTTCCATAGAAAAGTGCAATCTATGTTCTCTTCTCTAGAATCCCAGGTGGGCTTGTGATCTTGGAAGAAGTGATCCCTTGTGACTTCCAAGGTTAGGTGATACAAAGTGATAAAGTTTCTGCTTGGCTCTCATGGGGTGTTCTTTTGGAACCCAGCCACCAAGCAGTAAGGAAAACCAAACTAGCTCACACAGAGACACCACATGGAGAGGTCATTTGTGCTTTTTCCAGCTGACAGAGAGCCCAACTGTGGCCCAGACTCAACCGGCATTGACCACAAACAGCTCCAGATGGTTTCAACTGCAGCCATCAAGTCACCCCTGGCCCTCAGGCCTTGGCAGCCTGGGACCCAGGCATCAGAGAGCAGAAGAAGACCATCCCTGCTACACTCCAGTTCCTAATCCCAGAGGAACAATGAGTACAATAAAATTGTTCTGTGCTAAGTTTTTTTAAAAAATATATTTTTAGTTGTAGTTGGGCACAATATCTTTATTTTTATTTATTGTTATGTGGTGCTAAGGATTGAACCCAGCGCCTCGCACGTGCTAGGCGAGTGCTCTACCGCTGAGCCACAACCCCAGCCCATCTGTGCCAAGTTTTAAAGAGTGGTTCAATGGGCAGTAATGGCTTTGGGAACCACAGCTTTTACAGTGTATTCCTCAGAAACTGAGAGCATTGCTCGAGATGCTGCAGATTCCAACTCCCCTCTACTCAAGCAAGCTTCTTACTCTGAAGCATCTCCCTTCATCACAGTTGAAGAGCCTTCCTCTCTTTTGGTTTTTGAGGGTCTTATTTCTGGCTCCACCATTAATCTCAGAGATGGTTTCTTCATTTCTCTCAGGAGATCTGTGACTTCATTGAAAGTATTTTTGACTCACTCTTTTCTGGCCTCCTTTTTTTCCCCTTCCACTATTCACCCTTGGCTTTTCATTCTAACATCTGTTTCTGGAAGATTCACAACTTAGGATGATTGGCACTGGGAATTTCCATTCTTCCAAAGAGACTCCAACCTATGCACAGGAGTGTGGCCTTACCTTCTGGTTCCAAGAAAATAATGATACCACGGATGACCCAATGTTAATATTTTCTAGATTATTCTGTCTTGATATCAAGATAATAACATATCTAAAATTTATTGAGTTCACTACATGTCAATCATTGTGCTAACCTCTCTCCACACCGTTTTCAATTCTTTCAATAACCTTAGTCTTACCCAGTTTTGAAATGAGAAAAGTGAAGAACAGAAATGATAGATTATTTACCTAAGGCAACACAGCCTATAAATGGAAGAGGGGAATTTGAATGGCAGTGATCTAACTCTAGAGCCCATGTTCTTAATCACATGACCCACGTATAGAACATTAACTAGCTAGCATGCAGCCAGCCAAGCCCAGTCTTCAAAGACTATTTCAGGGTAAGGAAAAGGTCTTACTTTCTTTCATCTTCCTCTTACTTTTCTCTTCCTCGTGATTCCCTAATTCTGCACACAAGGGAACATACATCTCAACAAGAATAAGCAACTGTTTCAAGGTATAGAAAATCCAGTTTAATTCTGTACAGAGAAAATAAACATTTTCCCCAAAGAAGCAACAAAGTTTGCAGGTGCGTAATTCTGGCTGCTAAAACCTCACCAGGACAATTTATATTAAAGCACAGTCACTTAGCTTTTTAGGCTGAAATATCAGCATTTAGGTTACATCACAAATCTTCCCAAGAACAATGAGTGGAAGCTTGTTTTATATTTGTGTAACTAAAACGCCTATTCAGGGCTTTGTCCCCCTGAAACAAAGGACAATCTGTTTCCAAGTGTCTTCTTGCAGGCCTGAAACTGTTCGCTGTGTTTTCATAACACTGCTCCACACTGTTTTATTCCCAGTGCAACTGGGGTGTAGCAGGCTTCTGGGGAGCAGCCACAGCTCCTGCACCAGGCCTGCCCTTGAGGCTGCACTTGACACTGAGGTTTTCCCAGTGACATATTGATAGAGTGGATAAAATCAAGAGCAAGTTCTTTCTTTCTTTCTTTCTTTCTTTCTTTCTTTCTTTCTTTCTTTCTTTCTTTCTTTCTTTCTTTCTTTCTTTCTTTCTTTCTTTCTTTCTT
>NW_026010681.1:0-3036 GCF_001458135.2 Marmota marmota marmota
TCAGCAAGCCCCCCCCCCCCCACCACCAACCCCAGTAGGACAAGGGACTCGAAAAACCTCCCTTTCCTGTCCCAAGCCCTCTCTTCCAGCCCTAAACCCAATAAAAGTTCTAATCCAGCTGAGTCTGGGAGTGAATCTCAATAAAGCCTTGTTCAGTAGCCTTTTAATCTGCCCTCCTTTGATCACCAGTGCCTGACCTTACAATATGTACTTGTGGCATGTCATCTTTGTTGTATTTATTTGGGTCCTGAAATTATCCTCTAGTAAATGCCATTCCACAAATATCATATTTCACAGTATATTTAAGATATTAAACTCAAAGGTAGGGGCTGGGGTTGTGGCTCAGTGGCAGAGCTCTTGCCTCATACATGTGAGCACTGGATTCGATCCTCAGCACCACATAAAAATGAATAAACAAAGATATTGCATCCGTCTATAACTAAAAAATATTTTAAAAAAACCCAAAAAACTCAAAGGTAACCATTCCTTATGTATGTCTCCACCTCCACCACCCCCATCCTCCTCCTCTGATTGAGCCCAGGGGAGCTTAATCACTGAACAACATCCACAGCCCTTTTTTATATTTTATTTAAGACTGGGTCTTGCTGAGTTGCTTAGGGCCTTGCAAAATTGCCAGAGGCTGACTTTTGAACTTTCTTTTTTTTTTTTTTCTCTTTTATTTTATTTTTTTTATATTTTATTATCTCTATTTTTTTTTTGGTTGTTCAAAACATTACAAAGCTCTTGACATATCATATTTCATACATTAGATTCAAGTTGGTTATGAACTCCCAATTTTACCCCAAATACAGATTGCAGAATCACATCAGTTACACATCCTCGATTCTCCTGCCTCAGTCTCGCAAGCCACTGGAATTACAGGCATCCACTGTGCCCAGCTATTTTCGTGTGTGTATGTGTGTATTTTTTGTGTTTGTGTTTTGAGGCAGGGTCTTGCTTTGTTGCTCAGGCTGGCCTCTAACTCCTGGTCTTCCTCCCTCATCCTCTGAAGTAGCAGGAACTCAAGGCTTGTGCCACTATGCTCTGCTTTAAATATTTTTTTTCTTGAAGAGGTCTTTAGAAAGAGATTCCTAAATAAGTAAACAAACAGATAAATAAAGAATTCTCTTTTTTCAGCCACTTCATATTCCACAATCATTAAACTTTCAAAATCCTTCTGACTGCCAAATCTACTTAGATATAATCCAAACATAGTTCTGGGGGTAAGTTACATGACAACATTTCACATTTTTGTGCAATGTATGTTATCTGTGGAATATTTCTCCATAAGTATTTACTAGTAGTATAATACCTCACGTCGTTTTTCTCTTGAAAATAGAAGTATTACTTTGTCAAAAACACAGGCTTCCCTGCATAATGATAGTTGATGTAATTAGCTATACTGAGGAAAACGAAATCTTCTAAGAAAGCTATTTCAAAATTACAAAGCCATTGTGAAGTTAGAGACATCTCTATTCAAATCTTGTCTCCTCTGTTTACTGGCTGTGTGATAATCTCCCAATTCCCTCATATGTAATATAGGGAAAATAGAACTCACACTAAAGGGTTTCTGTGGATGAAATTTAAAATAATTTATGCTTAGGGAAAGACCTGGCATGTACCTTATATTTACTAAATATTATTTCTAGAATAAAATTTTATCTTAGAAGTTATCCTCAAGTTAGTATATTATGTGAAAAACTTTTTTTTTTTTTTTTTTGTGGTACTGGAGGTTGAACTCAAGGTGCTCTACCATTGAGTTATTTCCTTAGATCTTTCTATTTTATTTTGAGACAGGTTTCCCTAAATCGCTGAGACCAGCCTCTAACTTGTGATATTCTATCCTCAACCTCCCAGGTCACTGAGATTATAGGCGTGCACTACCAAGCTGAGAATAAAGAACCATTTTTTTGTGTGTGTGATGAATTATGTTTATTGATTTCTTTTCTTTTTTTATTTATTTCTTACATACATGACAATAGTGGAGTGCATTACATTCATAATTATCCATTCACAGCACAATTTTTCATAACCCTGTATATAGAGAATGTTCATGCCAAATTATACATGAGCTCTCTTTTTTTTTTTTTGCATCACAACTCTTAATACACCTTTAAACCACAATTTATCATATCTCTGTTTGTATATAAGGTATCTTGACACCAAATTCACATCTTCATACATGTATTTTATATAATGATGACCATCTCCTTCCACTATCCTTGCTATTCCCCTTCTCTCTCCCATTCCCTCCCACCCCTATTCCCTATCTAGAGGTAATTTTCCACCCATACTCTCCCTCCCTACTCCATTTTGAGTCACTCCCCTTATATCAGAGAAAACATTCGGCATTTGTTTTTCTGGGATTGGCTGACTTCACTTAGCATAATTTTCTCTAATGCCATCCATTTCCCTGCAAGTACCATGATCTTATTCTTTTTTAGTTCTGAGTAATATTCCATTGTGTATAAATGCCTCATTTTTTTTTTATCCATTCATCCACTGAAGGACATCGAGGTTGGCTCCACAGTTTAGCTATTGTGAATTGTGCTGCTAAAACATTGATGTGGCTGTGGCTGTGTCCCTGTAGTATGCTGTTTTTAGGTCCTTTGGGTATAGTCACAGAAGAGGAATAGCTGGGTCAAAGGTGGTTCCATTCCCAGCTTTCCAAGGAATCTCCATACTGCTTTCCAAATTGGCTGCACTAATTTACAGTCCCACCAACAGTGTATGAGTGTACCTTTTTCCCTGCATCCTTGCCAACACTTGTTGTTGTTTGTCTTAATAATGGCTGCCATTCTTACTGGGATGAGATGGTATCTTAGAGTAGTTTTAATTAAAATTGCCATTGTATATTTTGTGTATGGGATGAAGTATACCTCCCCAAAACTCAAATGTTGCAATCCTAACCCCACCCCATATCTCACACGGTGTTTATATTGGTGGATAGGCTCTTTAAAGTAGTAATTAAGGTAAAATGAGATTATATATATATATATATATGCTTGTTGGTTTTTTTTTTTTTTTTTTTTTTTT
>NW_026010682.1:0-3036 GCF_001458135.2 Marmota marmota marmota
TTGACATCCCCCCTCCACGGTGGAAATTCTCCGCCCTCTTACAAAAAAAAAAAAAGGCCATCTCCAATGATGGCCCTAATTCACCCTGGGCTGAAACCATCCTCCAGGTATTGGAAAGGTCAAACTCCACCCAAGACGCCCTGCTCCCAGTGTAAAAAGGAATTTCATTTGGCAAAAGTATTATAAGTCCAACTTTGATATTGAGGATAAACAATCATGGGGGGGGGAACAACCCGCCATTCTCAAGCCTTCTGAGCTTTATAAATGCAGGGTTAGCAATATCTCAAATCCATAACAGCTGATATCCAGAACTCCAGTTTAACTATCCTGACATCTGTGACAATGGTTCTCCCACCCCTGGAGGCTAGTGAATAATGAGCACCATTGAGGCCTATTTCAAATGTAAAAAAAACCTTGAGGATTACTTGTGGGAATACCTTCAAACCCATATGCAAGTTACAGGAAGAAGGATAGGATATCAAAAGAAGAGTCAAACCAGCCAGAATGCTTTTTCAATATCTATTTTAAGTAGATTTTACCTTATGCTCTTCCCAAAACCACACATATACTCCAAAGCTGTCACAATAAATGTTTTTTCTGCTATTATGCCCTCTCCCACGTCATGGAGTTCTATTTTATTTTTTGAGCTCATAATTTTGATCCTACAGACCTAGATTAATGTTTTTCTGATCATTTCTGTTTTTTGATCAACTGTGGAGTTTTTAAATATTGCAATGGAGGTTTCACCTCTGAAAAGCTACAAGGCCTTTACTATTGTGTTATGTGTGCACTATGTGTTGTATGTCTATATGTGCGTATGTCCATATGTCATATACATGATATGAAAATTGGCAGATATCTGAGGAGCATTTATGAAAAATTTTTAAAAAATAGATCTTTAATTCACATGATTTAAACAGTTCAATTTAAGTTGGGTAAACAGATGAAAGTAAAGATGTCTTTAAATTTAAGCTTACAAGTTTATATAGGTGTTCAAAAAAGCTAATAAAATGTTTATGTCTATGAAATAATCTACCTAAATTCAGAAATTTACAAGGATTGATTTAAAATGTGAACAAAAAAGGAGGTTAACAGATGGGAAGAAGAAATTAGAAAGTTCTAGATATAAAAATCATATTTAATAGAAGAGAAAAAAATGCTTTGATACTACTGATGTTAATAATACTACCCAGTTTTGCATTAGATTAGGGAATCAAACTGTAGGAAACTTCTGGCACATAAATAATACGTATGCTAGATTTGGTAATGTAACTGGTATTACAGGAGTTACTCCTAGGTTTAGTAGCAAGAATAATCACACTGAGCCAGTACAAAAATCTTGGGCTCCACGACGTTGGAGCCCATAACAAACCTGGCCACCGACATGGTCAGGTTGATTGGAATGAGGTTCCGCCTGTTACTTCACTCCTGGATTTACATTTACTCCTAGATTTAACACCTTTCAAATGAAACATTTAAAGGAAACAATTTTACTTGTCAGGATTCTAGTGAAGCCATTACACCAGATCAATTTAATATTTGGTCAATTTGTGGACAAAGGGCTTGTATGGATATTTCACCTGTAGGATTTATAAAAGAAGGATCGATGTTTAATGGGTCTTACAATTATAATACTGGTAGTACTTTTGAGACCAATGTACAAATAAATAAGACTAAATATATAGATTTCAAACCTACTCCTGTTTGTTTACTTTCACCTTTCCTTTTCATTGTATCTAATAATTCTGTTCAGGATAATGTACTAAATTGTTCAGAAAATTGTTTTCTAGTGCCTGCTGGAATGCTACACAATTTTCTTTAGCCATCATTGCCAGAATTCCTACCTTCATCCCAGTGCCAGTGAAGACAAAAATAGAAAAATTTCCAGTATTACTGAGAACCAAACAAGACTTCGGTATTACAGCTGCCATCATCACAGTGGTTGCTGTTTCTACTGTTGCTGCTACAGCTTCAGTGATAGTTATCACACAAACTGTACAAACTGCTGCATCAATAAATAATGTAACTCAACAAGTAGAAAAAGCTTTACAAACACAAAACATTATTAATGATCATCTTAGAAATGGAATTCTGATACTCAACCAAAGAGTCGATTTACTTCAAGAAGGAATAGATATATTAATGTATTCCTCTGCTTTAAGCTGCTTACAGAACTTACCTGAACTGTGAAACACTTCTATGCATTATGATAATATTTCTTGAGCCGCAAATCTTTCCAAACAACTAGGAGCCATGCTTAATGGCAAACAAATGTAAAGTTTCAAAATTAAGTAATCTATTGATACAACAAATTGTAACTCTTAATAGTACCAGGGTATCTTTGCTGACGGTAACATCGGTGGTACAGTTTTTCCAGGGGTTTCTCACTTGGAGCCATCAATGGCTTGGAATTGTGGCATTTTTTATTCTCCTCCTTCTGCCTGTGACAGGTTGATTAACAGGGCAAGATCCACAAATATGGCTAAATGTGTTGGGCCAGTAGTCAAAGATGGGTGAGATCCAATTACAATGGTACCAACCTAAGCCAGGAGGCTGACAATTTGAGGTCAGACCATCCAATTATGGGTAAGGACCATATGTAGATTGGACAATCTAAGACAGGCATGGTCCCTTAACCACATACTTGTTTTTAATAAAACAAAAAGGGGGAGATATTGGAGGCAGCAACCAACCCAAGATGGCACCTGGCAGTTTGCCAGAAGGAGGGGCTTGTGAGGCAATGCCACCGAGCCACCAAGATGGTGGGGACTCCTTATTGGCTGATTGCTGTATCTGTAGGGGAGCAATGCTATGATTGGATGATGCTGATTGAGTCACACTTTATGTAAATCAGTAAAATATATATACCTCAGCTGTTCTGCAATAAAGCAGTTCCCGCTTCATGCTTCAAATTGCTTGTCACCTCCTGGTTATTTTGCCCAGCTGGACTGCAGTACTAAATCAAACACAGTTTGTGCTAGATGATTCAATCTTAACTCACTCAATTAGTTCTCAGTTCGTTCTCTATGCTTTGTT
>NW_026010683.1:0-3036 GCF_001458135.2 Marmota marmota marmota
TTTTTTTTTTTTAATCACTGCCTGGAAAGATCTTGCCATTGCTCACGATGTCCCTGGGATTCCTGCAGGGGGAGTTCCATGCTCTCTTTCACTGACCTTCGAGTATCTGAGAATTATTCAAATTTATGTCAAGGGAGCTGGCAGGCAGGATGGTCTCCTTTTCTCCCAGAGCCTGATCTGTTACCAGATGTAGAAAACCACTGACTTTGAAAAGTCCTCTCTCCCTGGCTCTGTTTCCATGAAGGTCCCCATAAAGTCCAAGGAGACACACTTTCAGTGACAAGTGGGACAGCACAGAACTGGGGAACTATAGGAGCACCCGACACCCAATGAACAGACCCACCGAGCACTTACAAAATCAAAGATGAACACGCGGGCTGGGGATGTGGCTCAAGCGGTAGCGCGCTCGCCTGGCATGCGTGCTGCCCGGGTTCGATCCTCAGCACCACATTCAAACAAAGATGTTGTGTCCGCCAAAAACTGGAAAAAAAAATATTGAAATTATCATTCTCCTCTCTCTCTCTCTCTCTTTAAAAAAAAAAAAAAAAAGATGAGATGAACACGCGTGGCACACACTTGCCCTGAACACACACCCACACGCCATACAGACAACACACATTCCCACAAAGCCCCTGAAGGAATGAGGTGAGCTCCTAAAGAAGCCATGCTGTACAAAGCGGAGTGACAGAGAGTGCCCTTCCCCTCTGGGCTTGAATCTGCCTCTGCCTAACCTTGGTCAGGTTCCTGAACTTCTCTGAGTTTCAGTGTCAACGTCTGATCATGAGGCTGTTCGTGGTATTGGATGAGAGTGCATATCGAGTGTGCAATTCAGTGCTTACTCCTCACAGCCCTGGGCGTGTTTGTCCATGTTATTTTTGCACAGACTGCTGCCTGTCGGAGTTTCTGAATGCTCCCCACTGCTGGGTCTCTGGACAGCAACAGGATCAAGGCTAGAGGAACGTGATGGATTAGTGCAGATAGCCTCCTATCTGGTCTCTCTGCCTCCACTCTCCCCTCCCCGATCCACCTGCCCTCCAAAGTGATCTTGATGAACTGCCAATCTGTTCACCAATTCCCCTCCACAAGAACCTCCTTTGGCTGCCCTTATCTTCCAGGACCAAGTCCAAACTCCTGGGCTTGGCACATGAGTCCTTTATCATCTGGCACCTGGCAGCCCATGTGCCTGAGCCTCGCTGATTTGCTCATTACTCTCTGAACACCTGTTGCATAGACCGCTCCTCCATGCCTTTGCACATACTCTCCTCCACTTCCTGGGATGCCCTTCCTCCTCTGGGGGTTTAGCTGAGTGATCTAGCTGAATGGTTCTCAAAGTGTGGTCTCTGGAGCACAGTAACAGCAATACCAGGAAGTCAGAAATGCAAATTCCTGGGCCCCACCTCTAGATCTACTGAATCAAAAACACTGGGCACTGAGCCCAGCAATCTGTGTGTTTTAGTAAGCCCCCCAGATGGTTTGAGAACCTCTGGCTCCTGAAGGCATTCTCCACCAAGTTCAGGTGCTGCTTGTTTATGACATCCTTTCAACTCCCTGTATCCTTCTGCAGATAGGGTCCTGTCCCTCAAACTCCTCAAAGAATTCAGAGAGCTCTGAACTCAACTCATAGTGCTGACCACATTCTGTGCTTCTTATGTTGTCTCTTTATATTTATGTTCCCATTACTCGCTTGGAGATGTTATCATGCTTTTATCTACTTTTGCCCAAGTGCCCATTACAGGGCCTGAAATGTGATGAATATACCCATGAATATCAGTGCTCTGAAATTTCTCTACAACCCTGGGCCAAGTTCAGGAATGTGGGCAGACAAGGTCTCTAGGAGAGTTTATTTATGAACTCTGCCTCTCTACCTTTCTCAAATTCATTCCATATCTTTCCTCTCCCTAGCCCCTGAATAACTTGAAATTCCTTGAAATCACATGCATTTTATTTATATGTTTCTGTATTCCCTAATATATGTCAGTCTTTTATTTTTATTTTTGGTACCAGGGATTGAATCTGGGACCCTTAACCACTGCACCACGCCCCAGCCCTCCTTTATATTTTAGTTAGAGACAGGGTCTTGCTAATAAGTTGCTTAGGGACTCACTAAATGGCTGAGGCTGGCTTTGAGCTTGTGATCCTCCTGCCTCAGCCTCCTGAGCCGCTGGGATTACAGGCATGAGCCACCGTGCTCAGCTTAATTTTTAAACATAGGAAAAAATATGTAACATAAAATTTTCCATCTTGATGGTTTTTTATCAGTAGTATTGAGAACATTCATTTTATGCCAGTTTTAATGGGGGTAAAAAGAATGATTAAAATTGCTTGAAAACAAGAAATTTTGGCAACACAAGAATACTCATCATGTCCATATTGAGATTTGGAATGCTCCAAGAGATATGTGTGCCTGTCTTTGAGAATACTGTATGTATAGAGTTTTGGGTTTTCAGGTATTCAGTGGGGGTAATGACATATATTCCCCACAGATAAGGGGGTGCTGGTGTAGTAGCTACAGCTAACATTAATTGAGTGCTCACTAGGATCCATGTACAATGGTAAGTGCATTCAAACATATCTTATTTAATGTTGACAACTCCCTGAGAAGCAGATATTATTACTATCTCCACACAGCAGAAGAAACTAATGGAGCAATAGAGTAACTTGCCAGTCTTTGGATTGGAACCTCTAAGCCACTGTGCTGAAGCACCTGACATTGCACCCATGCTCTGGAGATGCCTGCATGTCTTGGGAACATGGCAGTCCCTTTGCTCTGGTTCCATTTACAGCTAGCTGGCCCTTGCACCTGCAGGCAATAAGTGACCCATGTAACCTTCTCTGGTTCAGGCCACTGCATTTCTATCCAAGCTTAGCCTGTGTTTTGCCTGGTGAAATCACAGTCCCCTGTTCAAAGCTGGAGCAGGACTGGAGTCCTCAACCTGTCACTTGGCTCCTCTGTGATCTAGCAAACCTTGTCTAGGCCTTACCAGGCCTCAGCTCTCTCATTTGTAAAGGTCCACAGTCCCTTACTCAAAGATCTCC
>NW_026010684.1:0-3036 GCF_001458135.2 Marmota marmota marmota
TAATAGCTAGGTTGGTGTAGACTCTGAAGTAGGGTAAGGCCAGTTTTCTCCTCCACAGACAGGCTTGTTCCAGGCTTTTCTGGGGGAGATGTAGACAGGGCTTCATGAGGTCATGTAAAAAGGACTTCCACATGTGCTCTACAAGCCACAAGCCAGAAACCCCACTTGTACCTGTCTCCTACAAGGCCCTTTCCTGACCCTGGAACCCACAGATGAGAGAGCAGAAGGCTCTCTTCTGGAAGCTCCTAGGTTAAAAGGGAGATGGACATGAAACCCAAAGCAGGAAAAGGTCACAGAGGAGGGGGGGAGCTCAGATATATATGACGGCTGAGCTGGACCGTGAGGCTTGAGTGCAAATTTGCCTCAGTGTCCAGGGAGAGGGCACTGTAGAGGACAAGCCAGTAGAGCAAGGCCCAGGGTAAAATGACCTGAGAGCAGGGAGGGACACCACTGCCAGAAACTACCAAGGATGAAACTAACAAGTGCCTTTTGTGGGGCTAAGAAGGAAGAAAAGGGACAGAGAAAGGAACAAGGAGCACCAAGGTAGGATGACTCCTAGGGAGTCCTATTCAAGTTCTGGGAAGTGGGATCTAAGCAGCCTCCATAAGGAGGTGATGAATGGGAAGACATCTCAGTGGGTGGTGAGATGGCAGGGTGTGCTCTAGGCAGAGAGGAGTGGTGTGTACTGGTGAGGGGGGCTGGGGACCTCCCACAGATTCACACTCTGGAAGCAGCAGTGGGTCTAGCTGGGCCCACCTGTGGGAGGGGTGGAGCCTTGGGCTACTCATGTCAGTAGGTGGCAGCGTGGTCTGAGAGGCAGACTGGAGGGCCCTGTGCAGGCAAGGGTGAAGGGTGGAAGACAGGCAGGAGGTGAGAGCTGAGGTGGGGCCAGTGGTGGGACTGGCCCAGCTGTCTGGGCAAAGGCCACGGCTGTGGAATAAATCCACATTTGCCCAGAGACTCAGAACTGCCCAGGATGGTATATTTAGGGCAATCTCACTTTAGCTCCCTGTCACTTTCAAACACCAAAAATCTGTGTTTCCGGAAAGCAGGGTGGGAGTTGCCCAGTGCCTTCTCTAAAACCCAATACTGAGATTTTTAATTATATGTATCTGAGTCTTTTTAAAAACTCTCTCTGGCTACTGGGCTCAGTGACCACAGGTCAGGTTTTAAAAAGCACCAGGCTATGCTGCCAGGCGGATGTGGAGAGCACTTCCTCTCCTTGTGGTCCCCACATATCGCCCCTGGTCCAGAGATAGACAGGCCCACAGCTGTCCTGGGCGGGGCCAGGTGACAGGCATGTTTATGTAGGAGCAGTTGGGAAGTTTCACCCCCAGGGAGGAGAAGAAATGGACCATGCTGTGTCCCATAGCACATCAGGGTGTCTTTTGAAGTTTTACTTCTCCCTCAGAATAGGACTTCAAAAAAAATTTTTTTTTTCTAAATAGATGTAATTGTTTGCTCATTGATTCACATATGACACTGCTCTGGGTACTGGAACTACTTCAGTGAACAAGACAGATATCTCATGTAGTTACAATCTAATGGGAGAGATGGAATATAATCAAAAACAAGTAAAATAAGGGATACTGTTTCTTTGGTATGTGGTATGAAGGAAGCAGAGGGTGAATTGGGTATGGTGGCTCATGCCTGTAATCCCAGCAACTCAGGAGACTGAGACAGGAGGATCACAAGTTCAATTTAGCAAGCTCCTAAGGATCACAGCTTCAGCAATTTAGTAAGGTCCTAAGCAACTTAGTGAGACCCTGTCTCAAAAGAAAAAGGGGATGGGGATGTGGCTTAGTGATTTAAGCACCCCTGGGTTCAATTTAAAAAAAAAAAAAAAAAGGCAAGGGGACTGGGTGCTTTTCATAGGGTTTTCAAGATGGACTTTGAGAAAGAAGTAAGATCAGGCACGAGCATTCTCATATGATGCTGAAAGCATTCATTCATATGAATTTACCCTTTGATGAAAGAATCCCAAAGACAGATTAGCAAAATGATGAAAAGTCATATGCAAAAGCCAATTCACTGGGTACAGGAAATGTCAAAGCTATGTCTGGTTCCACAGTCACCTCTCAGTGTTTATTGAGAGAATTACAAAAGTGGCCTAAATTTTTTGAACAGTGAACCAGCTTCTGTTTGGAGAAGCAGCAAATGGATTTAGTTTCTGAACCACCATAATGTGGCTACCAGAATAATAAACAATCATGAATCACCAACATGTGCCAATGGAACCCTCAGCCTCCTCCTCCAGCCTCTGATCAAACCACCTCCGGATCCCACGCTTCTGGGAAAGGCCCACTGAGGGCAGCAGGCGGCCTCCCTGGCCACAGCACTGTCCACATTCTGCCTGTCCACTCCAGGGCCCTGTGCCCACCACTCACAGGATGGACCGCCAGATGCCAAACCTGGTGTCCATCAGCCTGACACCAACAAAGCATTGGTTATTTTTGTTTCTTGGACAAAATTAGACTCACCCAGGTGACCTGTCTTGTTTCTCACCAAGAGTCAGATCAATAGACACCCTCCTCCTCCAGCTCAGTGAGGCTGTCAGGAGGACAGTTTTCTGACCAGCCTGTCAGCCTCCCCTCCAATCCTTCCCAGCCTTGGAGGCCCACAGGGGGAGTCTAGGCTCAGCTGTGTACCCCAGGCCCTCCCTGAGCTGGCCCCACTGACTGTCTGCCGGTCTGTCTGTCATGGCCTCTCATGCCCCCTAACTGCAGGCACCTTCCCCCCAGAGGTTCCTTGGAGGCCTCCCTCCCCTGAGTTTCTCCCTTCTACCATGTCTAAAGGCTACTTTCCCCTCACTGAGGAGCCTGCTCTGACCGCCCACAGACCCCATAATTGATCTGCCCTCTTTCCCCTGGCTCAGCTGCCTGGCAGAAGGATGGGCTCTTTGAGGGCAAGGGCTGAACATGGACATGGGAGCCTCCCAGCAGCCTGCTCATTGAGGCCCCTGAGTTCCAAGGACCCAGAAAGGGGGTACCTGTCTGTTCTTCCCTAGGACTTCTTGTCCCCAGGACAGTGGCTCAG
>NW_026010685.1:0-3035 GCF_001458135.2 Marmota marmota marmota
GGGGGGGCGTTGTTTTGAATTCAAGGGCACTCTACCACTGGGTTACATCTCCAGCTCTTTCTTAAAGTTTTATTTTGAGACTGGGTCTTGCTTAATGGCCCAGGCTAACCATCCTCCTGCCTCAGCCTCCCAAGCTGCTGGGATTACAGACATGTGCCTCTGTACCCAGCTATTTACTGTTGATTATCAGAGCTAAGTGCTAAAACTTGAGTTGTACAATATTTTTAGCCTATCATTTTATAATTTTGTTGTGGGAAGACCAAACACTCCATAAAAACCTAGGATTTCAATACAAGTTGCAAAATTAAGTGGTGTGACAGATCAGATGAAGGAATAATCCTTAAGGATGAACTGTATTTAAAAAAAAAAAAAAATGGGGCTTGAGCCAGACTTTTAAGGAAAGACAAGATAGTCAAGACAAAAAGGAAGGGGAGAGCAGGGTGTAGTGATGCTTACCTTTAATCCTAAAGATTTAGGAGGCTGAGACAGGAGGATTGCAAATTCAAGGCCAGTCTTAGCAATTTAGTGAGTGCCTAAGCAATTCAGTAAAACTCTTTGTCTCAAAACAAAAAACAAAAAGGGCTAGGGATGTAGCTCAGTGGGTTAAATACCTAGTACCAAAAAAAAAAAAAAAAAGTTTATGCTAACCACACAGTGGCATAATTTATAATCCCTGCTATTCAGGAGACTGAGACAGGAAGATCATAAGTTCAAAGCCAGTTTGGGAAAAACAATTAATCCCCCTACATTCCCAGCCTCAACAACCACCACCAAAAAAGGAGTAGAAAATGCTGCACATTTGATATCTGAGATTAATTCAAGCCAGCTGACTGTATCCATCTCTTCCCAACTTCAAATTCAATGACATCACATTGGTAGACTGAAACCAGCCCTGGTAGAGTGTTTATACTTCAGCAAACACTACAACTCAGGGCTTTATCCCTGCAAGGGCAGTTGTTCATTATTCAGCAGCACACTCTGTGTTATTTCTATACAAGATCTAGCCTGATTGTGGCACTAAATGAAGAGTCCTTTGACGTTTTCTTCTAACTAGAAATAACATAATTCTGAAGTGCCATTTCTTAATCTTACTGTCAATAGATGGTTATCAAAAAGTATAAGATGTAGGAGCCTAATGTTTTACTAGTCTCAAAAACTAAAACGTGCTTATGAATAAAACAGAAACCTTTGTTTGTCTCTCAATCAAGGTTTCTAGCTATTATGTGGTTTGCCTTGGAATAACACCAATTGAGGATGATAATGCAAAAAAATTCCAGCATTCATTCCATTATAGTAAAGGCTAATTGCATGGGCCTATTATTGGAATATACTTTCCTAGTTCAAACTAGCTGCATTTCAATAGAGTAAAGAGGGTTTTCTGGAGAATCCCTACTGTGAAAAGATGAACTTTGTCTTAACAACTTTAGTTTCAAAAACTATTCATTTACAGATGCCTATTTCACATCTCTGAAGCAAAATGGCTCATTTGTTATGTAGATTACAAAGCAATCACTTAAGAATAAAGAGGTTTCTTTTTCAGAAGCTCCAGCTAATATCTAAATAGGCTCAATCTCAAAACCATCAAAAATATTTCCAAATATGACAGCATTGTTTTGAGGCTTCAGATTTAGCTGCAGGGAACAAATGAACACCTCCTTCCCACTTTCCAGGAGACAACCTAGGGCAACTCCTAAGAAAAGTTTGTCTTTAGAGAGTTCTTGGAACTGTATAGGTATAAAAGTGAAAAACAGGTAAGAGTAGGGCTGGGGATGTGGCTCACTGGTAGCGCGCTCACGGGGCATGTGTGAGGCACTGGGTTCGATGCTCAGCACCACATAAAAAAATAAAGATGTTGTGTCCACCTAAAACTAAAAAATAAATATTAAAAAAAAAGGAGGAGGATATGCAAGAGGTACAGAATGATGTTCTTTACAGCAGGTCTGAATTCACAAGTCCTTCAATAACTTACAATGTAACCTCTCAGGAATAAACCAATTTAACTCACTTACATCTGAAGTACACTATTTTACTCTAGAATATTACAATGTTTATTTCTGCTAAATATGTAAATGCACTTCAGAGTTCCTAACTGAGACACTAACACCTTCATCAGTTGAAACTCACTACAGCTAGAGCCCTTCTTTCTCAGAGAAAGGGAAATATATAGGAAAAAAGTCACAAAGAACTATGTAATATAAGGAGCAGGGAGAAAATGTCAGCTGGGGAAAACACCTGAAAACATGAAGTATGTGTATACGAGGATCACCAGGGCATTGCCATTCCTTGCCCCACTGAAAGCTGGGAGTGAGGTGGGGAGAGGGTATTAATTGGACATGTATACTTGACTGAAGCACTCCTTGAATTTCTCTAAAAGAATCACTACTCTAGGAATTGAGCTGCCAGGCCACAAAGAGAACATAAGAGGACAGTTCTGAGCCCCAGGCCTCTCCACTGAGCATTCTTTGTACCACAGACTCATGCCCATGGATCTTTTCACCCCTTTCCTTAGGCTTCTAATTCCCCCAAAGAGTAGAAATAAGAAACTTTCAATAAGAAAAAAGTGGCCAGGTGCAGTGGTGCAAGCCTATAATCCCTGCAGCTTGGAGGCTGAAACAGGAGAAGCACGAGTTCAAAGCCAGTCTCAGCAATGGCGAGTGCTAAACAACCCAGTAAGACCCTGTCTCTAAATAAAATACAAAATAGGGCTGGGGATTGTGGCTCAGTGGTTGAATGCCCCTGAGTTCAATCCCCAGTAACAAAAAAAGAGAAAAGAAAAAAGTGTACATGTGGTTCCACTCTTCCCAGATGTTTAATGTACAGTTAGTTATAGAAGCAAGTGACAAAGGAATAAGACATAGGACAGATCACTTAAGAGTAACTTAAAGGGGCTGGGGATGTGGCTCAAGCGGTAGCGTGTTCGCCTGGCATGTGTGCGGCCCGGGTTCGATCCTCAGCACCACATACCAACAAAGATGTTGTGTTCGCCGAGAACTAAAAAAAAATAAATAAATATTTAAAAAAAAAAAAAAAAAAAA